>NW_007727526.1:191963-205115 GCF_000696425.1 Galeopterus variegatus
TTTTTTTATTTATAATTAATTAATTAATTAAAGATGACCGGTAAGGGGATCTTAACCCTTGACTTGGTGTTGTCAGGACCACGCTCACCCAGTGAGCGAACCGGCCATCCCTATATGGGATCTGAACCCGTGGCCTTGGTGTTATCAGCACCACACTCTCCCGAGTGAGCCACGGGCCGGCCCCGAAAATATTTTTTAATAGTCAAAAATGTTTGTTTTTTTCCTTTATAGCTACAGTTTTCCAGTTTTGGTGAGAAAGTTCCCCCTAGAAATCTGGGTGACTAGATGTATAATACAAGGATTGGGGCTTTTTTCCAATAAGAATGTAATAAATTTTTGATTTTCAAAGAAAAAAAGTTGTGTGGCTGTCACCTTAGACCAGGGATAGGTGAATGTAGGTTGTGGTAACAGACATGGAGAATAATTTGAGAGATAGTTAGGTGATAACATCCACAGCAGAATTGCAAAAAAGATGAGTTCTGCCTTCCTATGTGCCTGTGCAAAAGTTTCCAAAATAGGAGGTTTCACATTAAAATTTTGATTTTTGTCTTCTCTTAAAAGCCAGAAGATCTGGCCATAGTAGACCTACATTCGCTGTTGGCAACATTTAGCTGGAGATGAGGAAGTTACCCCCTTTAAACAGGGCATGCACCTGCCAGTTTGTTTGGTCCTCTTTTTCTCCCCAGCGCTGAGCTGGGAGCCCAGAGCTACTTTTCAAAACAGCCTGCGCTGTTTTCTTATAGTACAGCTGTGAGGGATGTATAGTCAGTTTTACACTAATGACCCCAAAATGGGACTGAACAGGTATCTGAGAGGTCTGCACGTATCAAGATACATGTGGAACCTGGCTTCTTTAGGCATTTGAGTTTGTGCCCCAGTTCACAGGATTTAGTGACTGAGGGACTAAGGGCCCCTGGTAAAAGTTGCTGATGACTTCCTGGTTTCAGTCCCTTTATCACTGGACTCCTCAGCAGTAATACCTGATGTTGAGACTTCTTTTGATTTTCCTCGCTCTCTTGAGGGTTTTCCCTTCCTCCCTGGGTTGGCCTAGTCTTGGCTGTTCTCAGACTACTCACACTCCCTGGGGAGATTCCAAACACTTCCTTGATTGTAACTACTACCTGAGGACTTCCTAATATCAGGCTGTAACCTCGACTGGCCTGAGCTGTCAGCTTCTGACTCACGGAGCCAGCTGCCTCTGGACCACAAGAATGTCAAACTGCGTATGTCCAAATCCAAATGTCATGGTCAGTCCCTCCAACCTCCTCCTCCTCCTCCTCCTGTCTTTACCTCCTATCTTAGGGATAGTCTCCTAAGCCAAGCCATTGATTTGGGTATCCTAGACTCCTTCATCTTCCCAGCCTCCATTCCCCATCCTGTCAATCATCAAATTCTGCTAATTTTACATTCCAAGTATTATCAGCTCTGGCCCCTCTTCTTTCTGTCTCTATCACTGCCTTTTCAGGCCTTTGTTATCTTTTAACTGGATAATTGCAATGGCCTTCTTCTAACTGGTCTCCCTGCCTACAGTCTTGCCTCCAGCAAATCCATCCTCCAATCCCGATGCCAGAGTGATCTGAAATGCAAATATGATCTTGCCACTCCCCTGCTTAAAACCCACCAGCTGCGGTGGTTCTGTAACCACAGTGTAGCCTCTGACATGGGCTGAAAGTAAGTTGTTACTACTCCTACTACTACTGCTACTATTAGTACTACTGTTACTACTAATACAAATACTAATAATAGTAGCTAACATTCACTGAGCATTTTCTATTATGCCTTCAAATGATTTATTATCTTTTTAAAACAAATTATAGCCAATTCAAAATTTTCTGAACAGTACTGCTCTCGTTTGCTTGGGGTGAAGAAGAGGGGCAGAGTTGCAGGCAGGGGGCACCAGGAAAATGTTCAATAACCATCAATGACCTTGTCATAGACCCTAGTGAGTGACCGTACTGATTTATCCTTAAGAGTTAAATAGGGGTTGCCATAGTTTTTATGAACAAAGATTTGCTTTCATTTCCTATAAAATACTGAGGGTGTCAGTTGTCCAGATCTTGAATGTGTCTATGAAGTATGTCACACGTGGGAATATCCTCAGACTCCTGGGTACCAGTAAAGTGGGGAGCAGGACTGCTGGTGTTCAGGGTCAAGTCTAGGCTCTTTGGCCTGGCATGCAAAACTGCATGATCTGGTCCCTGCCCACCTCTGCTGCCTCCTGCCACTCCCTTCCTTGCACTTTTCACTTAGCACAACCAAACTATGTGATACTAATCATTGATCACCCTTACTGAGGTCTCTTATGTGCCAAGCACTGGGCTAAGTGGTTCACTGCAGTGTCAGTATCTCATGTAAGCCTCACAGCAACCCTGCAAGGTAAGTCTTGCTATACCCGTTTTATAGAGCAGGAAAACGAGGTTCTGAGAGGTGACGTGACCTAAGCTGACCCAGCTAAAGTGGTCTAGCAGGCAGCCCCCTCTACCAACATGTGTTCTTGCATAGCCCCACTTTCACTCACACCTGGCACTCCCTCTTGTGCCTGGGTACTGCCATTCATCCTCAGGACTCGATTCTGATGCTGTCACCTGGGGAAGCCTTCAGGGACTGGACATTGCCCTGTCCCCAGGCTGGTCTCAGTGCCCCTCCTTGGCCCAGTGAGCTGCCCTGGGAGCCTTGGTGGCTGCACTCCAGCCCTGTGCTGGAATTTATGTGTTCAATTTGTGTGCTCGAGGCAGGGCCTGGGTATCTTGTGTCTTTGAACCCCCAGCATCTAGCCCAGTGTCTGGCACATAACAGGCCTCTGTAAGTGTTTATGAATTGACTAAACTGAATTCCAGGTGCTGAACCTTGAGGTTATTGTCCTTCTGACCAGTTTTCCCTGTCTTCACCTTCTCTAGGCACAAAGCCAGGCTATTTGATCTCTGGAGAGGATCCTTTCCCTTCCTGCACCCTTTGACTTCGGGTGGAAACCGCTGTCTGATCAGCCACCTTGTCCACACACTCTGGACATCTGTACTGTCTCTGATCCCCTCTCTCAGTCCTCACCAACAGGCTGGATCCCCCCACCCCCCATCCACCTCTGAATCAACCTATTTGGCGTCCCCTTAAGCCTTAGCTCTTTCTGCTGGGTTGTTTGTAATTTTTTTCTGTCCCAAATAGTTTTACAAAAAAAAAATTCTTTCTTTTTCTCTCTTCCCTCATTCCTTCCAATCAATAGTCCATGATTGAGCTTTTCTCCTCAGAAACGCACGATCCAATGTGCTGTTTAAAACAATCATATTTTGCCTTGGGAAGTCCCATTGCCTTCCCTTCAAACATGAAAAATTCCTCCGATCCCCAGCCTGAATCTCTGTCTCCGGGGCCCTGTCCTGTTCTGTAGCAGGGCTGATGTGTCCAGAACAGAGTGACCCTCAGGCTCCCTCCCCCACAAGCCACCCTGCGTCCCACTGGCCCTGCCTCCCCTCACTTCCCAGTCTCCTCTGCTTCTGGCAGCTTTGGGACCCCCGCCCCCGGCTTCTCCTCCATGCTGTATGGAATGAAGATTGCAAATCTGGCCTACGTCACCAAGACTCGGGTCAGGTTCTTCAGACTCGACCGCTGGGCCGACGTGCGGTTCCCAGAAAAGAGGAGAATGAAGCTGGGGTCAGATATCAGCAAACACCACAAGTCACTGCTAGCCAAGATCTTTTATGACAGGTGTGTGTGTGTGTGTGTGTGTGTGTGTGTGTGTGTGTGTGTGTGTGTGTGTGTAAGGGGGGCCGGGCAGGACATGGGGGAAGGGGGCTGTCTGGCTGAAGAAAGACATCAGGTTGCCTCAGGTTGGGGTAAGGCCCCCTCCTTCAAGGAGTGGGGGAGGGGCAGGGAATTGGTCTGAGAGGAGGGGTGTATTTCCTGAGCACAGCTGGTGCTTTGCCAGCCTCCCAAGCCTGAAACTTACCCCAGGGCAACCTAGGCCCCTCCTACCCCAGCCCCCTTTTTGACTCCCACTCTCCCCAGGGCTGAGTATCTTCACGGGAAACATGGGGTGGACGTGGAAGTCCAGGGGCCCCATGAAGCCCGAGATGGACAGCTCCTTATCCGCCTGGATTTGAACCGCAAGGAGGTGCTGACCCTGAGGCTTCGGAATGGAGGAACCCAGCCTGTCACCCTCACTCACCTCTTCCCACTCTGCCGGACACCCCAGTTTGCCTTCTACAATGGAGACCAGGAGCTGCCCTGCCCACTGGGCCCCGGTGAGTGGATTTCCAAAAGAAGAGGAGCCTCTGGTGGACTGGGGCTTGCAATGGGGAGGCCTGGTGCTTTGGGAAGCATGCTGTTGCTGTCCAGTGGGCTTCTGCCTTGGGGCAGGGCTGTCTGGGGGAGTGTCCAGGGTTAGGATGCTGTTGGCAGGGTTGCCACTCCACCCCCACTCACGTGACCATCCTCCTCCAGGTGAATGCTATGAGCTCCATGTCCACTGTAAGACCAGCTTTGTGGGCTACTTTCCAGCCACAGTGCTCTGGGAGCTTCTGGGACCTGGAGAGTCAGGTTCAGAAGGAGCTGGCACTTTCTACATTGCCCGCTTCTTGGCTGCCGTCGCCCATAGCCCCCTGGCTGCTCAGCTGAAGCCCACAACTCCCTTCAAGCGGACCCGGATCACTGGAAACCCTGTGGTAACCAATCGGATAGAAGAAGGAGAGAGACCTGATCGGTAACTCTTCCCTCCAACCTAGTTCAGATAGGGAGTAGGGGTGTATTCCAGCCATGACTGTGCGAGCCCTTGGGGAGAACACAAAGCTGGGAGCCAGAGCTCCCTTTCCTAACTGTGGGTTCTTCATTCCTCTGGGTCTTGGAGACCTCTCTGTCTAGGAAGAAAGTGGCAGATGAACAGCAGATATGAGCACTGGAAGAAATTTTAAGTGTTTTCACTGTGTGATGAATTATCGGGCAGCCCATTATAGACATCTCTCTCTTTTTTAATAGCTTTGTTGAGATACTCACATACCGTACAATTCACCCATTTGAAGTGTACAATTCAGTGATTTTTAGTATATTCACAGATGTATGCAACCATCACCACAATCAGTTTTAGAACATTTTATTATCCCCAAAAGAGACCCTTTAGCTATCACCCTCTTATCCGCCCCACCTCCTCACCCCTCAGCCCTAAGCGACCACTCCTCCACTTTCCGTCGCAATAGACTTCCCTGTGCTGGACATTTCATATACTTCATATGAATGGAATTATATGATACACATAGACATCTCTTTGACATAGCTAGATGTTCACAAAATATTGAGTTATAAAAGCAAACTACGTAATAGGACCTTCACAGTTAAACCATTGTGCTGTTTTTGTTAACAATATATACAGTATGTATAACAGATTTACAAAGAAAACATCTGGAGGGCTATATACCAAAAAGTTAACGTTGCTTGTCTTTGGATGGTGAGAATATGATTTGTTTATTTATTACCTATTACCTGATTTTTTTCTCTAATGAACATGTATTACTTATATAATATTTTTTAAACATTTTCAAGCATCCTGCTTTGCAGAAATGGGAATGGTCCAGCCTTGGAGCGAGCAGCCACATGAGCTGGTGAGCTTCGTGTCCTCGGGCAGAGGCTGCTGACCCCCTTTCAGCATTAGTGTTGTGGAAGGGCTTTGTGCACCCTCCACAGAGGAGCATTCTCAGAGTCTTTGAAGGTAAGGGGTTTCTGTGTTTGTGATCGCTTCTCTTCCCCCACACCTGCAGCGCTAAGGGCTATGACCTGGAGCTCAGTATGGCGCTGGGGACATACTACCCACCCCCCCGCCTCAGGCAGCTGCTCCCCATGCTTCTTCAGGGATCAAGTATCTTCACTGCCCCAAAGGAGGTTGCTGAAATCAAGTATGTACTGCCCCTTTGCACTGCCCCTGCCCTGAGTCTCCTCCCTGCTGCTTTCTTCATTGCTCTGATACCTCTGTCTTCAGCCTTCTAGGCTCTATTCCTTCATTCCCTTCCTGAGCACGCTGAGTGCCAGGCACCATTCAGGGTGAAGTAGTCAAAGCAGGGCCTTGCCCATTCTAGTGGGGGACAGGGAGCATTCATCTTATAGTTTCATGTAGTGATGAGTGCTGTGAAGAATCAAACTAACACTAAACTAAAATTAAAGCAGGGTAAGGGGATGGGTTGGTGCTGTTTTGCAGAGAGGGCATTTAGTCCTGGCCTCTTTGAAGACATGACATTTGAACAGAGAATTACATTTGAATGAGGTGAGGGTATGAGTCATGGGAAGGTCTGGAGGGAGAATGTTTTGGCCATAAGATCCACCATGCAAATGCTGAGTCTGGTTTGAGGTGGGGGACAGGAGCATTCGAGGAAGCAAGAGCCAGGCTCCCTTCTTCGAGGCCTCTGACCCCCACCCATTTCTCTGCCCTTCTAGTCTCCCCTGATTTTCCTGATGCTTTCATAGTTCCAGAGCTTCAGATGGGAGAGGGTGGATGCTCCTGGGCAAGGGGATTGCCTGACCTATCCTGTTCCTGCTCCTTCCCCACCACCACCCCCAACCATCACTGCCAGGGCCCAGCTGGAGACAGCCCTTAAGTGGAGGA
The DNA here is from genome assembly GCF_000696425.1 of Galeopterus variegatus. Classification (NCBI taxonomy): domain Eukaryota; kingdom Metazoa; phylum Chordata; class Mammalia; order Dermoptera; family Cynocephalidae; genus Galeopterus; species Galeopterus variegatus. The sequence goes on from NW_007727526.1 coordinate 198,541, forward strand.
ACTATGAGGTGAAGTTCCGGCTGCTGCTGCACCTGGAGGAGCTGCAGATGGAGCATGACATCCGGCACTATGACCTGGAGTCAGTGCCCATGACCTGGGACCCCGTAGATCAGAACCCCAGGCTGCTCACACTGGAGGTCAGGGCTCGGGTCCAGGGTGGGGAGGGTGGGCTCAAGTCAGCCAATCCATACACTGTGGGCAGAACACTGTTACTGACAGCAGGGCAAAACAAGAGGAAGGGTGAAGAAGTGGTTCCCACCCCAGATGGCTCAGCAAGGAGCAGGGAGGCCTTCCTGTGCCCAGAAAGAGCTATCAATAGGGCAATGAGAACATTTGAGTTTTAGTCCAGACTTTGGTACCACCAGCTGTGTGACCTTGGGCAAGTCCCTGGCTTTCTGTGAGGCTTAGTTGCTATATCTGAAAAGCACAGAGCTGGACTGGGTAATTCTTAGAACCCTTTCTAGCTCTCAGATTTTTAATATGTACACAGAAGCCCAGAATTACACATGAGAATGGATTTCTGCACAGAAAAGCAGATGGAAAGAGAGAGGGTGAGGATTATCAGGGAAAGGTTACTGCACTAAATAAGTTTTGAACAAGATTTTAAAGGCAGAGTGGAACTGAGCTGGCCAGTAGGGCAGCTGGATGGATGGGAAACTGGCTGCCAAGTCCTGGAATCACGCACTAGAGGTTCTACATTCCTAGGCTTGGCATCTCTGTGCAGCTTAGGGAGTTTTGTCTCCTTCCTCTTCCCCTGACTCACCCTGTCTGGTGGGAGAGGAAAAAGGGGTACAGGGATAGCATAGCTCCCTGAGTCTTGGGTTTGAAGTCTGGAGCCTCAGTCCTTATCCCCAGTACTTCTGGAGAGCCTGAGTTTTGGGCCCTCTGACTGGGATAGAAGCTTACTTGTGTTCACATCCTGTAGGTTCCGGGAGTGACTGAGAGCCGCCCCTCGGTGCTACGGGGTGACCACCTGTTTGCCCTTTTATCCTCTGAGACACACCAGGAGGACCCCATCACCTACAAGGGCTTTGTGCACAAGGTGGAATTGGATCGTGTCAAGCTGAGCTTTTCCATGAGGTGGGTGCTGGGGGAACCCTGAGCTTCTGGAACGGTCTCTGAGGCCAGAAGAAGAGGGCTATTTCTCCCTGAGATGAGTGGGACCCCAGGGACAGGGCAGGAGGCTTTTCTTCTGGGGGTTCCTCTCCTAGACAGCTTGCATGGAGGTCTTGGAAAGAGGGCGTGGAGCAGTTGTAGGTGGAGAAGGTTCTGGCTTTTTATCACCCGTCTCCTCTAACTGGAGCTCTTCCCCCTCTCTCTTGCTGCCAAAAGTCTCCTGAGCCGCTTTGTGGATGGGCTGACCTTCAAAGTGAACTTTACCTTCAACCGCCAGCCCCTGCGAGTCCAACACCGTGCCCTGGAGCTGACGGAGCGCTGGCTGCTGTGGCCCATGCTCTTTCCCGTGGCCTCCCGTGGGGTCCCGCTGCTGCCCTCTGATGTGCAGCTCAAGTGAGACTGTGGGCAGGGGGGCTGTAGGGTTGCTTGGAATGTGGGTATAGGAGATGAAGTCGGAGGCCTCTGGGATACTGGATGATGTCAAGTTTGTGTTCCCTGACCTCTGCCAGGCTGTATGACCGGAGTCTGGAGTCAAACCCAGAACAGCTGCAGGCCATGAAGCACATTGTTATGGGCACCACCCGTCCAGCCCCCTACATCATCTTTGGGCCTCCAGGCACTGGCAAGACGGTCACATTAGTGGAAGCCATTAAGCAGGTGGGGCCTGAGCACAGACTTGGGGCCTGCCTGCACTCTGACTCCCCTGACACCAAGCAGTTGTCCCCAGGTTCTTGTTCCCTCTACCTCCCTGAATGTTCCTACTCTGAGCAGCCATCAGAAGAGGAGGTAGGGGACAGCTGGTTGGTTAGCTCAGTTGTTTAGACCTCAGCTGGTTATAACTTAGTGTTATGACACCATGGTCAAGGGTTTGGATACCCGGATTGGCCAGCTGCCAAAACAAAAAAGACAAAAGGTGGAGGGGAGGTAGGGAGTTAGGGTCAGTGTGGCTGTTGTGCAGTTTGGGCACCACACAGCTCAGAGTCACCATCCACATTCCAGTTGTCATAGACTTGTATATTTACTGCAGCAGTTGTCCAGCATCAGAGTGCTATTTGGACTAGCAGGCTGGGGAGCAGAACTTGCCTTTTATGTTACTATCTAACATATCCCTTAGCTATGGGAGGTAAATGCCACTTTGCCCCAGCCTGAGTCACCACCGAGTCTCAGGAAGCTGATTGCCACAATATGTTTATCTGCATCTCAGGTGGTGAAGCACTTGCCCAAAGCCCACATCCTGGCCTGCGCTCCATCCAACTCAGGGGCTGATCTTCTCTGTCAGAGGCTCCGGGTCCACCTGCCCAGCTCCATCTACCGCCTCCTGGCCCCCAGCAGGGATATCCGCATGGTGCCTGAGGACATCAAGGTATCTAGGGAAGTGCGGAGGGCCAAGGGGTGGCAGATGTCAGGGAGGCTTTCAGAGCAGACACTGGGGCCGGGAAACTAGGAGACCTGGATTCTGATACTTGCTGTGTGACATTGGGTGGACCAAGACCCTTCTCTGGTCCTCAGTTTCCTTGTGTGTAAAATGAGAGAAGTGTATAAAATTGTTTGGGGGGTCCAGAGCCAGAGTGAGGGTGAGAATGGGTGGAGACAAACTGATTCCTCCTGTCCCTTCACAATCCACAGCCCTGCTGTAACTGGGATGCAAAAAAGGGGGAGTACATGTTTCCCGCCAAGAAGAAGCTGCAGGAATATCGTGTCTTAATTACCACCCTCATCACTGCCAGCAGGTGGGGAATGTGTATGTGTGTGTCTCTTAATCGTAAGCATAAGTAAAGGGGTAGCAGGCTGGGGAGATGGGGAAGAATGGTTCCTGGGGGGCGAGGTGAGGGTCCAGCTTGGGTGAGCATTTAGGTTTGATAGTTAGGTTCCTGGGTGTGACCCCTACCTGGCCTGACACCTCCCAGGTTGGTCTCGGCCCAGTTTCCCATCGATCACTTCACACACATCTTCATTGATGAGGCTGGCCACTGCATGGAGCCTGAGAGTCTGGTGGCCATAGCAGGTGAGGGGTTTGGGGTGGGCTGCAGGTATGCTACCGTGTGTGGGACCAGGGAGGCGCCACCACTTACCTTTCTCCCTATGCCACCCCTGGCTCCCAGGGCTGATGGAAGTCAAGGAAACAGGCAATCCAGGAGGACAGCTAGTGCTGGCAGGAGATCCTCGGCAGCTGGGGCCTGTGCTGCGTTCCCCACTGACCCAGAAGCATGGGCTGGGGTACTCACTGCTGGAGCGGCTGCTCACCTACAACACCCTGTACAAGAAGGGTCCTGATGGCTATGACCCCCAGTTCATTACCAAGCTGCTACGAAACTACAGGTATTCCCGCATCCTCACCTCTCTGCTATCCCATGCCTTCACACCCTCCATGCAACCCCACCTTGAGGCTGTGTTGCTCAGAGACTGTGATGCAGAAAGACTATAAACTGGAAGGTAAGGGGTCTCCTTTTAGCCCCATCACTGCTACCTGTTGTCTGTGTGACTTACAAGTGGTTTCACTCTGGACTGGTTGGCTCATCTATTAGGGGGTGGTCAGTGGTTCCCAGGCATTAGGATGTGCCTGGTGTGGGTACCAGATGAAATCTCCAGGCAATGCAAGGAGAAATGAGAAAAATAGAATACAGTTTTTCACAAACCTATTGTTATTCAAATTAAAGAGCTATATGTTTTTAGTAAATGAGCTCAGACATCTAAAATGCTTAGATGAGTTCCAGGTGGTCACTAAAAGTTCAATAAATGTTAGCTATTGTGTCATTACTTCTTATATTTTTAAATTTAACACGTTGTCTTATCAAATAACTGATAGTAGGGCCGGCCCGGTGGCGCACTTGGTAGAGTGTGGCGCTTGGGAGCGTGGCAGCGCTCCCGCCGAGGGTTTGGATCCCATATAGAGACTGGTCCGCTCACTGGTTGAGCGCGGTGCGGGCGTGACACCGAGGGTTGCGATCCCGTTGCCGGTCGCAGTACGGGCGCGACACTGAGGGTTGCGATCCCATTACCAGTCACGAAAAAAAGACAAAAAGGGAAAAAAATAATAACTGATAGTAGATGATGATAATTTGTTTTTGTACTATCCTTCCTTGGCAAAACTGAAGCCTGAGAATGGGTCACTTGTTTTTTGTTTTTTTAAAAAAATTTGCTCCATGAAAGCCCTGTATTAGAACCACATTTGCTTTCTGAGGTTTACAGTGCTTGGCAGCAGACAACATAGATGATTGTGTCCTGTCCTATCCAGGGAGCAGGAAGGCAGGATGATGAGTGTGGGCCCAGAGCAGGTAGAGCCGGGGTCCCTGAGGGCAGGGCAGGAGCAATCTGGCCCTGGGTCTTGTTCCTTCCTTCCTCATCCTGCCGCCCAGGTCTCATCCCACCATCCTGGACATTCCTAACCGTCTGTATTATGAAGGCGAGCTGCACGCCTGTGCTGATGTCGTGGATCGAGAGCGCTTCTGCCGCTGGGAGGGTCTGCCTCGACCGGTGAGGATGAGCAGAGCAGCAGCTCGAGCTTCCACCCCCGTTCCCCGACTTCCTTCCAACTGAAGGTGGAGGGCAAGAGGAGGCTCTGCGTAGAAGCCATGGGCCCCTCCCTTTAGCACCTTGGCCCGGGATTCATTATTCCCTGGAAGGGTTTGGGGGTGGGAGGGAAGGGAGGCAGGGAGGTCCAGCTGAGGGTTTCCCCTGACCCTGTGTCCAGGGCTTTCCCATCATCTTTCACGGCGTAATGGGCAAGGATGAGCGTGAGGGCAATAGCCCATCCTTCTTCAACCCTGAAGAGGCCGCCACAGTGACTTCCTACCTGAAGCTGCTCCTGGCCCCCTCCTCCAAGAAGGGCAAAGCCCGCCTGAGCCCCCGAAGCGTGGGCGTCATCTCCCCATACCGGAAGCAGGTCAGGTCCTGAGTTCCCAGCAAGGGTGGGAAACTCCCCATCCCCCCACACCCCATGGTATCTCCTTAATAACCAGACCACTTGGCAGAGGTTCCAGGAGCTCAGGCCTCTGTGGGCCCCATATCTCAGAAGAGCACAGGGGTCTCCTACCCCTCCCTCTCTGCCCACGTCCCGCCCCTGGCTCCCTGGCCTCCTGCTTGGCTCCCTCTTGCATTGTGTAATGGCATGAGAAAAGGCACGTGTGGCCTCCTTCCAGGTGGAAAAAATCCGTTATTGCATCACCAAACTTGATAGGGAGCTTCGGGGACTGGATGACATCAAGGACTTAAAGGTAACACACTGTTCCACTTTCGTTCCCTGCCTTTCTGTGTACCCCTCACTTCCCCACTTCTAGAGACCTCCTCGGGCTCCTGCCCTGCTACTCCAGTCCAGTGTATGTACCTGTCCCACCCTGCTGCCTTGACAGAGAACTTGAGCTCTCCAAGTCTCTCACTCCTGGAGATCCCAACTTGTAGGTCTGGGATGAGATCAGGAAGCCTGCATGTTTAACAAGCAACCCCAGCTCATTCTTTTGATCAGGCAGGGTTGAGGCCTCTGCCCTAAGGATAAAGTCCAAACTCCAGGGCTGTCATGTGATATTGTCATCACCACAGGCTGCAGATAAAAATCACCTGGAGCGTTTTTAATGCTACCAGTGCTAAAGCCCCACCCAACTAATTAACACAGCCACCTGGGGGCACAGCCAGGGCTTTGGTATTTTTTTACAGCTGCTCATGTGATTCAAATGTGCCGCCAGGGTTGAAAACCAGTGCTTTAAGATTAAGAGGCCTCTCCTTGAAAATTCTGATCAGGAAGTCTGGGTTAGGGCCCAGGATTGTATATTCCTAACAAGTATCTAGTGATTATCTTCAGGGAAGTTTGAGACACACTGCTCTCAGTTACCCTGTCCTTTACAATGCTGTTTTCTTTGCTTAGAAACACTTTCTGGGCCCCACCCCCTTAACTACATTCATCCTTCAGGTTTCAGCTTCCACCCTCATCCTTTTTTCCTGACCCTCGTAGCAACACTCACTACCTCCACTAACCTGCAGTTGCCCAGTTCTCTGTACCCTTCTTGGAGTTCAAGCTCCCTGGGGCAGGGCTTGTCCGTGTGGCGCTCCTGTGTCATACACACACACCCCACCACCACCCTGGCCTCAGGCCCTGCTTCTCCCCACTCCAGGTAGGCTCCGTGGAAGAATTCCAAGGCCAAGAACGCAGTGTCATCCTCATCTCCACCGTGCGGAGCAGCCAGAGCTTTGTGCAGCTGGATCTGGACTTTAACCTGGGTTTCCTTAAGAACCCCAAGGTCTGAGGGCTGGTGGGTGGTAGGAATTCTTCCTTCCTTAGGGCTCTTCCCTCCCATGACCCCACCACTTCTTCCTTCCAGAGGTTCAACGTGGCTGTGACCCGGGCCAAGGCTTTGCTCATCATAGTGGGCAACCCCCTTCTCCTGGGCCATGATCCTGACTGGAAAGTGTGAGCATTCCCACCCCATAATCCCTCTTGGTGGCCACCCCCCCCCCCCCCCCCCCCC
>NW_007727526.1:205311-220159 GCF_000696425.1 Galeopterus variegatus
CCCCCCCCCCAGCCTAGGACAGGTGTATCTTTATTAAGCACCTGCCTGTGGCTCAGTTAATCCTCAGATCTGTTCATCTTCACAACACCCCCATTGTACTTATAAGTTAACCTAACAGTCAGAGTTAATAAGCAACTGTAGCTTGCATGTGACAGGACGGAAGCTTAGTTAGCCTCCAGCCTGCTACTCCTCTCTATCCCACAGATTCCTGGAGTTTTGTAAAGAAAATGGGGGGTATACTGGATGCCCCTTCCCTGCCAAACTGGACATGCAGCAGGGACAGAACTTACTCCAAGGTCTGAGCAAGCTCAGCCCCTCTACCTCAGGTATGGCTGGGCCGCGGTGGGCCTGGTAGGGGGCAGTGCTGAAGGAGGAGGTAAGAAAGACCAAGTGCACCTTCTTGCTTTCTAGAGCCCCACAATCACGACTGCCTCCCCCAGGAGCAGGAGTGTGAAGAGGGCCTGTCTCTGCAAGTGGAGCCAGAGTGGAGGAATGAGCTCTGAAGACACAGCGGCCAGCCTTCTCACACCCGCCAAGCCTTAACTGCCCACCCGCCCACCACCCCTGAACCAGAACCCAGCCGGCCTGCCCCTCCAAGGCATAGGAAGGCTGGGGGAGGGAGTTTACAACCCAAGCCATTCCACCCCCTCCCCTGAATGACACATCAAGCTGCTAACAATTGGGGGAAGGGGAAGGAAGAAAAACTCTGAAAACAAAACCACGTTCTATGCAAAACTCCATTTCTCTTTAGCAATGCCCCAGCTTCCTGAGCCCCGAAGCTGACCCTGCAGAGGGTGGGTTGTCACACCCTACCTAGGGCCACATCTCCTCCCAGTTTGAGAGGAACCCAGCCCCCACCTCCAGGGACAGAAACCCAGTGGGAGGTGGCAGGGAAGCCACCCACAGGTTTCTAAGTTTAGCCCCTGCTGCAGACCACTCCCCCTCACCCGCCTCCTAGGCCCAGAGCCAGGCATGACCTCATCTTTTAGACTCCACCCTGCCTGCCTTTGCAGACGGGGGGTTAGCCTGGCAGGCAACTTAGAAATGGAGAGATGGGACTTAAAGCTTTCAGCCAAGATGGGGACCAGGAGAGAAAGACAGGAAGTTACTATACAAGCATTGGAACCTGTGGCCTTTATTCATGCCCCCCACCAAGTGCAGTCAGAGACAAGGCCCCAGCCCAAAGCAGAAACCCAGGGGCCCGGGACTCTAGGTCCCTTGCCCCAGTCATTCTCCTGTGAGCCAGAAGTGTATAAAGTGCTGGTGTGTGACCATCCTCTGGGGAAGGCCAAGGAGAGCAAGAGTCCCCGCCCCTGGACCAGGGCAGCAGCGGGAGGGGCTCTGCTCTGGAAGGGCAGGGCATAGGCCTGGGTTCCCAGAGGACTGGAAAGGAGGGCAGGCCTACCACCACCACCCCGGGGCTGGGGAAACAATGCAGTCCTGGGCAGGAGGGAACTGAAAAGGGAGCCTTCAGCGTGGAGTCCTAAGATTGTGAGGTTGGGGGGTGGGTAATTTCTGCACCCCTGTGAAGGGAGGGGGCAAGTAGGGGAGGCCTTGGGGATCTCAGAGAATGGGGCAGCCCCTCCGGCGCTTATTCTTACGGACCTGGAGGCCAGCCCGTGTGGCCATCTCAAATACCTCCCGCACCCCCTCCTTGGTCTTGGCTGAGCACTCAAGGTAGCCAAAGGCACTGATCCGGTTCGCCATGTCCCGGCCTTCCTCAGACCGCACAGGCTCCTGGGAATACAGAAGGCGAGGAGTCAAAGGAAGCCATTGGCTAGGTGTACCTCTCACCACCTCATCAATAACTAGAACAAATACCTCCTTCAGTCCTGACCCCACAAAGCACCCAGGCCCCAGTTAACCTGGACAGCTTTCAGGCAAGGGGGCCAAAACTTATGTTTACATTCGAAATTCTCTCCAATCTATTCCCTCCTCTCCTATCCAACCCTACACCCCAGTTTCTCTTGCCTGAATGAGTGTCCACTACCTCCTAACTGACCTGCCTCCACTCACTTTCTCCAGTCTTCCTTTATAGCTACCAGAATAATTTTTCTAACATGCAGACGTGACATCTGTCCACGTCCTGGCAGCTTTAACACACTCTAGTGCTGTAGTGTATTAGCAAAGTCTAGTACACTGGCTAGAGAGCCACTTAACCAGGTCTCTGAATAAGCCAGCTCCCTCACCCTTTGGGCCTTTCTCCCACTTACAATGCCCACACCTTCCCAGGTAGGCTCTGATGGCACCACCTTCAGACCCCAACTGAAACATTAGCTATCTCCCTAAGGACAGGGATTTTCTTATTTAACTTAATAGCCCCAATTCCAAGCACAAAATGGACAATAAACGGGAATAAATGAAAATGCCAAGTGACCCTAGACAAGTCACTTCATTCTCTGATAATCTCATCAGATACCAAGGGCCCTTCCGCACCAAGGATGCGGAAACTTGGGGGTAGGAGGTGGACACCACCATCACCACTACCACAGGACAATCAGCTGGAGAGAAGGCTCCCTTCTTTCTCAGCCTGCAACCCCACCCACCTGCTTCATCTTGGCCAGCTCTCTTCTGGTATGCTCATCTTGCCGCAGGTCCTTCTTGTTCCCCACTAGGATAATGGGCACGTTGGGGCAGAAGTGCTTCACCTCTGGGGTCCACTTCTCAGGAATGTTTTCTGCACAGACATGTCCCAACAAGTGTCAGTGCCTCTGCTTAGGCTAGAAACTCCCCCCAGGGGCCTGCTTTTCCCACAGCAGAGCTGAAGAGGTGTAACAGTCCTTTTCACAGCTCAAAACCCCTCCTCACAGTACAGCCTCCCCAAGCCCTCCCAAGGGTCAGAATTACTACAGTAAAGGAGACCAACAGGGCCCGAGTGTGCCACCCCAACCCTCCCACCGCAAAGCCTCTGAAGATGGCTGATGAAGACAGGCCAAGGCACGTTCTTGATCCCCCTCCCTCCAATGCCCTCACCCAGGCTGTCGGGGCTGTCAATGGAGAAGCACATCAGAATGACGTCAGTGTCCGGGTAGGAGAGAGGCCGCAGGCGATCATAGTCTTCCTGCCCTGCTGTGTCCCACAGAGCCAGCTCCACCTGATGCACAGGGCCAGTGAGTAGCTAGCCCAAGGGCCCCTACCCCACCACTCAGAGGTCCTCTCTGGAACCACTAGTCCTTTGGGCTCACTGAACATCTATTTATTAAACACCAGCTATGTGCCAGGCATTGTATTAATCAGTCACACAACATAAGTTACATGTTTTTTAAAAAACCTAAGATGTGTTTGGTCTTTGGGTAGTATATGAGTTGCTAATATGAGCACCATCATTTTATTTAATTCTCACAACAACCCTTTGGAGGAGGTCTTACCAGCATCCTCATTTTGTAGCTGGGAGGAGGGGAGGTGGTAAAACCCAGAGGTAAAGGTACTTGGCCCACATTACAGGGCCACTATGTAGTAAAACACCAGAAGGTATATCCAGGTTTTGTAAGACTGCAGTTTCACTTTCTAACTTACTACTTCCAGCAGGGAAAATGAAGCAAGGATGTGGGTGGGTGGTAAGGAAGGACATATGGGACCAGGGAGGGGTTACAAACCAGATGGGAAGGGGCTCTTTGCCTTTACCTGCTTGCCATCCACCTCAATGTCTGCAATATAGTTCTCAAAGACAGTAGGGACGTAGACCTCTGGAAACTGATCCTTGCTGAAGACGATGAGGAGGCAGGTCTTCCCACAGGCACCATCGCCCACAATCACCAGCTTCTTTCGGATTGCAGCCATGGCTGTGACCAGCAGGCAGGAGGCAGTAGGGATTTGGGTAAAACCCAGTAAGCCTAAAAACACTTCTCTAGGGCCCCCCAAACCTTCTTGGAAACTGAGGCATCCAGCAAAGGGAGGGAAAGGAGGAAAGGGGGCTTGCTCAGGTATGTTCTTGCCAAGAGCTAATCGTGCAGGTAACAGCTTGAAATTCCAAATCTCTGGGTCAGGGACAGGTCTACTCAGATGGGTTAGAAAACAACAGTGAAGGGCTGGCCCGTGGCTCACTCGGGAGAGTGTGGTGCTGATAACACCAAGGCCACAGGTTTGGATCCCTATATAGGGATGGCCAGTTAGCTCACTTGGGAGAGCGTGGTGCTGACAACACCAAGTCAAGGGTTGAGATCCCCTTACGAGTCGTCTTTTAGAAAAAAAAGAAAAGAAAACAACAGTGGGAGGTCGAAGAAGAACCCCCTTGGGAGCTAGAAAACATGAGTTTTGATTTCATCCACTTGCCACCTAGAGAGGTGCTCAGGGACCAGGGACGCATCCAGAATAGCCAGCTTTTATCTACTTTACATACTGGGTTTTAGGTCAGACTTCATTTGTTACCAGGGTTTTGATACATTTAAAGTTTAACCAGGGCTGGCTGGTTAGCTCAGTTGGTTACAGCAAGGATCCCCGACCAGCCAGCCACCCAAAAAGTAAAAAATTGTTTTTAATAAACTAGTAAATAGGGCCGGCTTGGTGGCGCACTGCTACAGTGCACCGCTTGGGAGTGCGGCGGCACTCCCACCAAGGGTTCGGATCCCACATACAGACCGGCCGCTCACTGGCTGAGCGAGGTGCGGGTGCAACACCGAGGGTTGCGATCCCGTTGCCGGTCCCGGTCCGGTACGGGCGCGACACTGAGGGTTGCGATCCGTTGCCGGTCACGAAAAAAGACAAAAAGGTAAAATAAATAAATAAATAAACTAGTAAATAAACTTTAACCATCACTAAGGTCCAATCTAGAACAGAGTGTCCCTCAGCACAAGTCATGCCCAGCCAGGGACAAATGAGGAGTCCTTCTCCCAGACCACAGACTAGCAGAACCAGCTATCAGGTGGTGGGTGGGTAAAGGAAAAAATATTTATAGGGCCTCTAGGTACGTGCACTCTGTTGGGCATTTTGACAAAATTATCTCCCTTGCTCCCCAGACACCTGGAAGGTAGACGGTGCACTTCCCACTTTGGCAAACTAGGAAATTAAGCCTCAGTGAGGTTAAGACATGTACTCAGAGTTGTGGCAAGTGAATGGCAGGGACAGCACTTGGATCAGGGCTGTACCTTTTCTACACATCACCCCAAAGGTGGGAAGGAGCACAGAGCAGGGAAACCCAGATAGAAGACAGTGGTAGCAGCCAGCCGGCTTCCCTGGCCCTGCCTGCCCCACCCGCCCCCCAAAGCCCCGAGTCACACAAAGGAGGCTCAGTCCTGGCAGTGCCCACAGCTTGCATTTGGGCAGTCTGCCTTCTTTCCCCCTTCCTCCTGGGCCTGGCAGCAACACTGGGTCACTCAACCTCCAGCAAGGGACAATGACCACACTGTAGGGAGCCACACATTCACTATAGCAGAGCAACTGACAGTAATCCACTAGGGAATCACCTCCACCCACTCTCTAGAACGGCCCCTTCCTCCCTCTGTCCAGCTCACCCAAAGGCCCTGCCCACCCCTCCCTGTGACTCAGGACAAGGAGTCAGCTTCCTGGGGTTTCCATGTGTCCCCCACCCCCAACACACATGAACACATCAGCATCTGCCCAGGTCATCACACCTTCCCAGCTTCCCTCACTTCCTCCTTCCCTGCGAAGGGGAGTGCACCTCCTGCAGCTCAAGTTCCCAGGCCTACAGCCTGGGAGGAAGAGAGGGCGGGCTCTGGAGCTGAGATGATGTTGAGGCTGTGGGGAAGGGGGAGGGGGCCAGAGCCTGGGCTGGGAGGAGCCCCAAAAGACAGACAAATGAGAGCCAGTCCCAGCACCAACCAAGCAGGCAGCAGTTAAGTAAGAAGGGGATGGTAACATGATCTCTGCCCAAACCTTGCTTTTTCTCTCAGTCCCACATCCTGTCAAACTGGGCTGAAATCTACTCCCCACATACCATCACCACCTCACACCCCTGCCTTGGTCTGCCTTTTAGGAAGCAAATACTAGCAAGTCTAGTTGTCTTCTACAGCGGGATCCGGGGTGGCGCCTCCTTCCCATCCACACACGCATTCACAAAACTGGGATGTGAGGGAAGTGGACATGAGTCAGAGAGAATTTATAGGAGTTCAGAGTACATGGCCACACTCTCCCCACCACAGAAGGGGCTCCCCTGATACCCCAAAAGGCAGGCAAGAAGTCATTTACCCTGCCAGCAGATGGCTTCCAAAAATGGAAACATCCTCCAAAAACGGGGTTCCTTGGTAATTCAACCCAGGTGACTGACACTAGTATTTCTTCCAATGCCCCCATACATTCCCATTAGTTCAACTGGCCCAGCTGTTTAAAGACAGGCTGGGGTAGCCCCAACCTGCAGTGGGTAGCGTTGATATGGGACAATCACAACTGGGGTGAATTCCAGTCACTTAGGCATGAGTATGCCACTGCCGTTTCCCAGCAGGGCGGTTTAGGTGGCTCCAGATGGTTGGAGGCAGAGGCTAGAACTCCAATCAGGGACATACTTTAAGTGACATGGAGCCCCAACTTCAATTAGAAGACTTTTCCTCCAGGCTCTGACTGGGCCAGAAGAGCAGGCAGCCCAGGCCAGGCTAGGACACTAGGCCCAAGGCCAAGATGGCATGGACAACAGTTCCCTGTGAGAGGCAGCCCCAGAGGAACTGTCCCACTGACCCTAAGAGGGGCAAGCAAACTCCACAGAGAGCTGGAATGGAGCCTGAAACTTCTAGGGCCTTCCCTGAGCCTAAACAGTGTGGATACACCAGTCCTCTCCTCAATCATTCTTTTGATTTCCCAGATGACCTATGGAGGCTGGCTGTACCTTGCCCACCTCCCCTAAGGTGGTTGAGGGAAGAAATAAGTATTCAGGAAATATTTTGTCCTCAACTTTAAAACCAGAACTGAGTCCTAAGATATCCTTAAACAAAAATGATTTTTAAAAAAAAGAATCGCGTGAGGACAAGACTGGACTGGAGTCCCCCAGCCCAACCTCCCCGGGCTAATTTTTTAGCCTGGTTCAGGAGAGGGGAGATTCTTACACACGCGTGCCCACGCACACACACTCGCACACACATGCACACGCGCGCACACACACGCACACACGAGCTGGATCCTTCCCGATCTCCCTTTCCCCGACCACAAGCAGGATCCAGGAACCGTCTAGGGCGGCTTCCGGACTCCACCGAGCAGTGGCAGCCCCCAATGGTCACACCCCGCCCCTATTCCCGCCATTCCACCATCCTGGCCTGGGGGAATTTCCACCCCCACCCGGACTCGGGCCTGGGCCCACCCCCTACCCCACTCCAGGTCCGCATTTGGCCGCCCGGCCTGGGAGCTAGAGCGTCTGGGTTGGGGCTTCCTCGTGGAGATCCAAGTTGACTCCTCGCCCGGCGGGGCAGGTTCCAGGGAGCCGGGAGGGGAAGGGAAGAGGGTCCAAGCCGAAGGCGAGCGCCCCTGGCCGGCAGTTCCTGGGGCCCCTGGCTGCAGCCCTGGAGGGGGCCGACCCGGCGGGACCCCCGCAGAGCCGGGACGCAGATCACCGGGAGGGAAGGCGGCCCACGCTTGGGCCAGCGCCCCCCGGACCGGCCGCGCCCCGAGCGAAGGGGAAAAGTGCTCTCCCGAGGAAGAGTTCCCCGGATGCCCCGCCGCCCCCAGCCCCGGCCCAAGGTACCTTCCGCTCCGCCGCCTCCAGCTGCGCGGCTAGGGGGAGGAAGAGTCACCGGGAGACGCCTGGACTGCGGAGGAGGGGGAATGAGTAGCAGGCGGGACCCCTCGAGGACCCAGCCTCTGCCCCGCCTTCCAGCCCTGAGGGGCGGACCGGCGTCGGGAAAGTTGAGAGGCGCTCTGGGTGGGGTCAGGAAGGGCCGCTGCTGCCCTCCTGTGGCCAACCAGCCACCCTCTCCTGCCCCGGCCGGGACCTCGCAGGAGGCGGGACTGGGAAAGGGCGGCCCCCGGGGCGCCCGAGGAGGCAGGGCGGGTGCAGAAGATGCCCACCCCACCCTCCGCTCCGAGAATCATTGTGGAGCCAGTGGAGCCCAACTTTTAAGACCTTTCAGAACCTTTGCGACCCAGACCTCCATTCCACCTCGCAATTCCCTTCCTTGCCCCTGCCTGGAATTTCCATGAGTCCAATTCCTACCTGCTCGTCAAAGGGCTCTCCCGGAAATGCTACCGAATCCCCAGCTGGGAATGCAGTTCCTACGCCTATTGTATTATTTCTGTGCCGTTAGGGACATTTCGTCCGGCTTGGTGCATAGGGCATTTTACTTACATGTGTAAGGCGGCCGGAAAGGTGGATGGATGGATGTAGAATGAGGAAGTCTACCGACATTTTATTGGCTTGTGCTCAGCACACACTCACTACATAGCTCATCACAGATCTCTGGAGTAAGTATACCCATCCCCTTTTGTCTGTAAGGAACCGGAGGCCCAGAGAAATCAAGTGGCTTGTGCAAATGTTTGTGATTTCTAAGTGGCAGAGCAAGAATTCAGACAGGCCAGTGTGGATCCAAAGCTGGTGCTTCTCCCTACTGCCTCTCATGCTCCGCCAACTTTTCCTTTCCCCACTGTCTAGCACAGTGTGTTGCACGAATAGGTTTTCAACAGATATTTGCTGAATGAATGAATGTTAGAAGTCACACAGATTTTGAAGATCTGAAGTTCAACCTACATACTTGATAAATGAGCAAAGTGAGATCCAGGATCGCTTGATGCCCAGGTCTCTTAATTCACTCAATGAACGGACTATGTGCTGGAGATCAATTTCTGCCTTCCAACAACTTACACTCTAAATGAGGAATACAGACAACTTCAAGATAGCTAACATTTATAGAACCCTTATTACATGGACCTGGCCATATACGTTAACTACTTTAGTCCTTACAACATCCTTATGAGGTAGTACTGTTATTATCTCTGTTTCACTGAGAACCAAATTGAGGCTCAGAGAGGTTAGAGCTAGTGTTGGGTCTGGCACCGGCACCCAAACAGCTGGATTCTAGAGCCCCTGCTCTTAAATGCTGCTCCCTACTGACTACTAATATAAACAAGGTACGATACAGGAGGAATTGCTGTCATGGGCGCATACATGGGCTGTGGGATACCCCACCCTGAAGAACAGGTGGAGAGTTCAAGATAAGGTGATGTGTAAATTTTAAGTAATAAATTGGGGCTACTACAGGCCCACAGAGTTATGGGCACCTTGTGGGTAGGGAGGAAGGGGGTGGAAGATGAGGCTAGAGAAAGCCTCAGGCAGATCATGAAGGTCCTCCTATGCCATGCTCTGAAGTTGAATGTCAATTTTGTTCTAGGTGCAGCAAGGAGCCCCTGAAGTGTTCTCTCAGGGAATAACCAACTAGAATTCACATCGTGGAAAGGTCACCCTGGCTACTCTGTCCCTAGTACATTGGAGGGAAGCAGGGGAGTGGCCTGGAAACATAGTTCGAAGATGAGTTGCGATGATTTAGGAGAGGAGTTATGAGGCCAATGTAGTGAAGAACTAAGGTAGTGACAGTAGAGATAAGTGGACAAATATGAAATTATTTTTTTCCTTTTTGTCTTTTTTTCGTGACCGGTAACGGGATCGCAACCCTCGGTGTCGCGCCCGTACCGCGACCGGCAACGGGATCGCAACCCTCGGTGTCACGCCCGCACCGCGCTCAGCCAGTGAGTGGACCGGTCTCTATATGGGATCCAAACCCTCGGCGGGAGCGCCGCCGCACTCCCAAGCGCCGCACTCTACCGAGTGCACCACTGGGCCGGCCCCAAATATGAAATTTTTAAAAAAATATATAATCAACAATACATAGTGATTGATTAGCTTGATGAGGAAGAAATGATAACCAAGGATGACCGACTCCAGGATCTCTAACTTGAGAATCTGAGCTGGTGACCATTGGAAGGATGAATCAGGAGAAGGAACATGTTTATGGGGGGAAATGGTGAATTCCATTTGAGGTATGCTGAGCTGAAGTGCCAGTAGGCTATCTAGGAGATGCCCAGGAGACAACTGGGATGTGTGGATCTAAAGCTCGGGGAAGATCTGGGCTGGGAACACTGACCTGGAAGGTATCAGCAGATGGATGAAGCCACAGAAGTGGATAAGAACTTTCATGATGAGTGTGTGGGAAGAGTGGAGGGTGGGAGAAAGAACCTGGGGAATATTAGTTTTACGACTGTCCTGGGTTTTTTTCCACCACCCCACAGAGCTTTTCCTTACCTCCCAGTTTCTTGTCAAAGCAAATAAAGACACACATCTTTATCCACCTGGTTTATTTGCCAATAGCTATAATTCTGGATCTAGCTGACATCCCTTTTTCAGTTAAACTGTCACTAAAGAAGGGTCAGGGAGACAGCTTCAGAATTTGGGCTGGGCGAGAGATAAGTATGGAGAGGCTGAGATGGTGGTAGGAGGGATGGGGCTGAGCCCCTCAGGAGTAACTGCCTGGCCCTCCCAGAGGGATGACGAAGACCGAGATGTCATCCCCGGAACCCAGCTTGTTGTTGGGGAGACGCCAGCCACGGTCCCGGGGGGTGCCCCGGGCCCCCAGGACCAGGGCTTGGGCCAGAGCTGTATACCTGCCAGAAGCACACATGCATATTCATGTAGCAACATGTATATGGTAAGATAGATACACAGGTCCACATGTGTGTCCCCAAGCACTGCTTCCCTTTGCCCTTCACCAGTGCCTTCCCCTCACAACCATGCTATGCAACCCCTACCTGCTAGGGTCATTGGGCTCATAGGCCGACAGCACTCTGTCCACAGTGGCAGCTACCTCACAGTCATTGGTGACATCCCACAGGCCATCTGTTCCCAGGACTAGTACATCATCCGGGCAGTGCTCATACTGTGTCAGGTCATATACTCGTACCTGGCGGGAAAGAGGGTAGAGAGGTCTGAGGTGTGGAGTTGGTAGACAGGAATCGGGGTGTAAAGGGACTCTGGATGAAAGCCAGCCTGAGACCTCCAGAGGAGGTAAGGTGTGGTTAAGGAAAACCCCATATGGCTCACCTCAGGGAAGCAGGAGAGGAAGGGCTTGATGGGCAGGGTGGAACTGCAGACTTTAAGGCTGTGGTCTCCCAAGCCCCGGGTCACCCCAATGGTGGCCATCACCCGAGCCTGAAAGAAATGAGGACTGGATACTGCTATAGTCTTCTCCCAGACTCTGAAACCATAGTCCCCTGTCCCACCCCTACCCTCAGAGAACCTCCACCTCCCTAGACAAGTTGTGGTGGGTCCTCCTGCCCTCTCTCACCTCTACCATGGAGTTTACCTTTTTGCCCTCCCCACAGACCAGAGGAAACCTGAGATCCTCCAGCTCGATCTTTTTGTAGGCCCTGGGGAAGGGGGAGTAGAGGAGGCATCACCCAGGCATCAGAGCCCCTCTCCCCTAGGAGCCACACACCTTTACACAAACACCTTAGAAGGGCCACATCCCCCCAACTACCAGCCTGGCCCAGCCTCCAGCTTCCACCCTGCTGCTGGCAAGGGACTGGTTGCGTTACCATGGGAACAGGCCCCAGCTCGGAGGGAAGTATTACCAGCCAGTCATGTTCTGGTCCCGGTACAGCATCCTCTGCCCCAGTTCCTTGGGCTGAACTCTGCGGGGGAACTCAAGGTGGGTGAATTCACTGCCCAGCAGCTCTGGTTTCAGGAAGCCCTGGGGTTGGGAATGGCCAGACAGAGCAGAGGGCCAAGGTGCATTATGTTCACAGCACACCCTGGTATACAGACTATGTTAATTGTAGCAGACTCTTACATAGAGTTTACCATGTGCCACACTTTCTAAATGTTAACATATAGTAACTCACTTACTCCTCACAACAACCCTTAAGACAGGAACTACTGATGTGCAGAGAGCTTAAGGGAATTGTCAAAGATCATGCAATTAGCAAAGTGCTAAAATTAATCCCAGGCAGCCCAACTCCAGAGCCCATGTGGTAAACCACTAAGCCATACTGCCTTTCAGGGACCTTTGTTGTTCCCTTTCCCCACCTCTGACTCTACTTCCTTGGTGGGGGGGAGGAGAGGGAGTACAGGACCAGCCCAGGCTCCTTCCTGCTGCATCTTCCCACCAGCCCAGCCCTGCACTCTATAGTCCGTACAGCTGCTTTCCCATAAGCTCCCAGTAAGCCAGTAAGGAGATTTCTCTGTGTGTGGTGGGGGAGTGAGGGTGTGAGAGTTCTCAAGGAGATATGGTGTAGAGGCACAAGACCCAACAAATTATGGGAGTAGGGAGTTTGGTTCCTACTTACAAGCAGCTGAAGACGCTGGCGCTCGGTCTCTGGGGTAAACTCCCGGGACATTGGAATGATTTCACCATTCCGGACAATAATGGCCCTGCCCAGAAAAAGAAATGATTTGAGTCTGGCTTTCCTCAGCTCCCTCATGGAGAATTCCAGAAAGGCCAGGCCCTTCCCATAATGACCCTTAGGATGCCTCACCCAGACCCCCATCTTTCTTCCCCTCATGGATATTTCAGGCCTTTCCTTAGGTTTACGATTCCTTCTGACCCCCCTCCAGTCTGATTTTTAGCCCCCGCTGCCTCATTCTCTTCTGTTCACCCATCCCAGGCAGTGTGGCCCCTGTAGCCACTTTCAAATCCCCCCTCCCCCATACCTGCTGTCGCCTGCATTGGCCACATACACCTTGCCTAGCAGGTAGACCACAACCAGTGCACAGCAGCCCCCCTCCACTTGGTGGCCACGCCGCTCCCGAGCCATCTGCTCATCCTGCCTCATAGGGAAGGGTTAAAGGCGGAGTGGAAGAAGAAGAGGTTTCAGGCACCTAGCCACCCTCCCACTTCCACTTGCAGATATCAACTGGCCCAGCCAGGCCACACTGGAGAGGAGGAAAGACATGGGTGGAACTGCCCCTTCTCCCTCCACTCTGAACCAAGCTCTGCTCAGGCTCTCAAAGGTGTTGTGGGTTGTCAGGGTCACACCCTCAGGCCACCTGACTCCCACACAGAGTTAATCAGTGTTTGCCTAGAAGGCACCTGGCCCAGGCCACCCACTCACCATGACCTGGAAGGCATTCTCAATGGCCCCCACTACCAGGCTCTCATGGGTCACTTCCTTCTGCGAAGACCAGCAAGACTGAGGACAAACCAAGTGAGAAGGATCGGAGGCACTTGGGCCCCCAGGGGTGGACGGGAGGCAGAGGGGAGGTGGTGAGGGGTCCTGAAGTATCTCTACCAGGTCCTTTAGCTGCTCACGAATGTGGCGATGGAGGAGCCGTGAGGCCATTTCAGCAGCTCCGCCCCCTGCATGCCCATCAAATAGGCCCCAGTAGTAGAAGCAGAGTCCCTGGGGGAGGAAAAGTTGGAGGTGAGTGTGTGTGTGTGTCTTAAGCAGGGAGACTAACAAGACTCTGGGCATCCATATAAACATCAGAGAGAAATCAGCTTGGTATTAAAAGGAACTGAGATTTATTCACTTATTGACATAGGACCTTCGATGTGTCAAGAGAAAGCCTCAAAAAAGCCAAACTCAGGGCCGGCCTGTGGCTCACTCGGGAGAGTGCAGTGCTGATAACACCAAGGCCCCGGGTTCGGATCCCATATAGGGATGGCCGGTTGGCTCACTGGCTGAGCGTGGTGCTGACAACACCAAGTCAAGGGTTAAGATCCCCTTACCGGTCATCTTTTAAAAAAAAAAAATATATATATATATATTTTTTACCGGTCATCTTTTAAAAAAATATATATATATATATCTTGAGGGGGGCTGGCTGGTAGCTGACGTAGTTAGAGCACAGCGTTGTAACACCAAGGTCTAGGAATCGGATCCCTGTACTGCCGGCCAGCTGGGGGGGGCCGGTTGGCTCACTGGCTGAGCGTGGTGCTGACAACACCAAGTCAAGGGTTAAGATCCCCTTACCGGTCATCTTTTTTAAAAAAAAAAAAAAGCCAAACTCAGAGGATGAAAGATACAAAAAAATCAGCACTGGTAATTAATTAAATCATCCATAAATACGTGGGCATCTATACTTTAAGTGGAAAAGTAAACATTCATACTGACATGGTAGAGTCTAACTGAGCAGTGCCAGGTAAGGGTTCTGTGTCAGAAGGCAGAAAGCCAGTGAGTTAGGAGGCAGGTCTTTCACGTGTCTCAGATTTAAAACCAGATGCCTGGAATCCCTGGGGAGAAGCGTCACTCTGTCTCTGGAGGCTAGGAAAGGGGCTGGGGGCTTACCTGGCCTCGGCTAGGCTCCCTAGGTGCCCCTGTAACACTTCGCCGACCTTCCACATACACCACTTCACAGCAAGCTTGGTCTTCATTGTGTCGGCTCTTACCGGCATTGATGACCCTGCCAGGCCAGAGTGACCACATCAGGTTGGATACCAGACCAGGTCCTGGAATAACCCCCACCTTAGACATACACCCTCTCCTGCCTGCTGGCCAAGCTAAGAAAGGTCACAGCCGCCTGGGATCCAGGCCAGAGGGAGAAGAAGGGAGGGCGGGCAAGGTGCAAGGAGTACTGTCTGGGCAGCAGGCCCTACCACCTCATAGGAAGGCCGGCTGCAGCACCTGCCTGCCTCAGTTCCCCCATCCCTGGCAAAAGTGGCATCCCTAGTGGTGCTGCTGAGGTAGGTGTTAGATGCCGGCAGGAAGTTTTACTTCCTGACTAGCCAAGATCCTGCATCCTACCCCCAACCCATCAACTCTCCCAGTGCCTTATCCCCAGCACCCCACCCCCATGGGAACACCCACTCTTATCGTAAAAACCATTCAGCGAAAGAAAGTTTCTGCTGCTTTGGCAGTAAGGAAGCGCTCCCGCCCAGATCAGGAAAGAGGAATTGAAACAGAGCAGGAGTGGAGGCCCACCTGGACTGGACAGAAGCCATATGACCACAAACTCCTCCCACATAGGAAGCGAAAGGAGGTGGCG
>NW_007727526.1:220321-224640 GCF_000696425.1 Galeopterus variegatus
GGGGGGGGGGGGGGGGGGGGGGGGGGGGGGGGGGGGGGGGGGGGGGGGGGGGGGGGGGGGGGGGGGGGGGGGGGGGGGGGGGGGGGGGGGGGGGGGGCACGGGTCCCCCCGCCACCTCCCTCAACAACCCAAGCACCCCCATCTCCCTCGATGCTCCGCTTTCCCGGCAAATGCATTAAAATTACACTCAGCCTGGAAGCAAGCCAGCTGCTCCGGCCGCTCCGGCTGAGGGGCCCGCTTCCTTGCCGGGCCAGCGCGAGTCGGCCGGCCGAGGGGCGTCCAAAGGGGACCCTCCTGCTGCCTCGGGAGGCCCCCTCCCTTCCCCCTCCCCTGGAGAAGCCGGCGGCCTCCTGGTGTCGCCGGCTATTTCTGGGTGTGGAGGGGGAGGGGAACGGTAAGAGGGACAGGGAACGGGGGCGCCGGGGCCGGGGAGCCGGCGAGTGAGTCTTCCCAACCGCTATCTCCCCTACTGGAATGAGCCCCGCTTCTTCTTCAAACCCCTCCTCCCTTAGCCTTAAACTGCCGGGCCGCGACTGAGAGCACTGGCCAACTCATCCCCCGCGGGGCCCTCCGGGCTCTGGGAGGGACCGGGGTCCTGAGGCGGCGTGGGCGAGGGTCGTCAATGAGCTGAAAGGTCCTGGAAAGGGTGATTCGGGCTGCACCCGACTGGAGAGAGGGCTGGAGGGGGTGCGGCCCGAAGCCCAGAGGACAGCAAAGGTCTTGCGGAAAGGGAGCTCCTGGCACCGAACGCGGCGTGGGGGACGCATCCCAGCGACTAGGATGCCGAGCTGGGGAGCGGGTGGGAGTCCCATCCTGGTTTGGGTGCCCCGGGGACGCTCACTCGGCGTAGCCCGTGCTCCAGGGCAGGCGGCGGCCCGTGTCCGGCGGGCTTTGCACAGCCCGTCCCGAGTGGTCGTCCGCGCGTCGCAGCCCCCCGGGGCTCAGCTGCAGAAAAGTCGGTCTAGAGAAGCTCGCCCGAGCCTCTACCGTCTTCGCGAGCGTCCCGCTCCCGCTCCCAGCCTTCGCCGGAGGGCTCCTGGGCGCTTCTGGAGCGGCGGCGGGCGGTGCCGAGGTCGCGTTGGATAGGTCCGGGGATTTGGGGCGCGGGGCCGGTGCGCCCCCGGAGCTCACCAGGTGCGCCACGGCCGAGCGCACCCGGCTTAACATGCTGCTTCCCTGCCCCGCCCTCGGCCGTGGCCCCGCCCCCGAGCTGGCTCCGCCCCTCGGCCCGGGGTGGGCGGTGCTCGCTGCTGCCGGCCTTCTACACAGCACGTTCCATACATTAGGACATTTATACCTCACACCAACCCCTCAGGGTGGATTTTATGATACTCATTTTACGGATGAGGCAGGACTGGACGTTCCTGTCATTTACATGGGTTGCTCCAAGAGGTCACACAGGCAGTGAGAAATTCACACCCATATCAACCTCTTGACGACCAAGCCCGCTTCTGTCTTAAGAACCAAGCTGATTTCTCCAGATCAGGGAGGAAGGGTTAAGAAGGAGATGAATGGCAGAGAGAGAAGTGGGAGCTCCTCCCCTCCCACCCTCCTCCTCCTGGGGCAGAGGCTGTGAGCAGTCCGGGGATGCTGAGTAAGCTCTGTGGCTGCCTCCAGGGGGAGACAGAGGCCAGGCTAAATGTTTGCCCAAGAGGAGGAAAAGCCTGTTCGATGGAAGAGTAGGACTGGGCCCAGCCCCTGGTGGGCTGCCTCTTCTTTCTGCCTTCTCCCCTCTTGGAGAGGGTGGTATTGACCGGAGCTCTGTCCCTAAAGCTGGTATCAAAGGATTGATCACTAGATCTCCAGGACACCACCAACCCACACACGGTTCAAATAGGTGCAAGGGCCTTGTGGCCCTAATGCTAGTTGGTCCTAATGCGAGCTTTCAGGGACCACTGGCACCCAGTTCGTGGTTGGGACTCCACCTCTGGTCTCTGTCAGAGGGTACTTCCTGACCATGTCCCCTTCTGTTCCCCAGGCTAAACTGTGTCCCAAGGAGGGGTGGCTTTCCTGGCAGCTTCCAAGTAAAAATCCCACAATGGTCATTCAGGTTTGTAGACTTGCTAACATTATGCCTGAACTTTAGGAAGAGAGAGCCAGAGAAAAAGAAGTCACAAGAGAAAACAACAACAAAAAATCAGACCCAAAGGCACATAGAGCAGCAAAGGCAGGCAGGGACAAAGAACAGGCTGCATATGAGTGTTTCCCACCTGTCTGAGAAAACTGGAACCAACTATCAGATAAAAGGCATAACAGCAGTAGCAAGCCAAAAACAGAGGGAAAAAATATAATTCCTGGTTATTTTTATTATTCAGTGTTTTGGGGACAGTTTACTTACCTCTTCTCAGTGTCACGCAGCTCCCTATTCCCTCTCTTCACAGCATCCACCATAGTGTGGCTGCAAGTGGGCCACAGAGCCAGGGCCCAGAGACCTCCCCCCAGCTCTAGCACCAGCTGTTTAGCAGGGAAGTCCACGGCTCCCTTAGGCTCCAGAACAGCCTCCCAGCCATACCCAAATCCTAAGGATCCTCTCTCTGAACCTCTCACCTCCTATTCCTGGTGCCATTACACCTCCTGTGTCTTCAGACTGCCCAACCCTGGTGAGAAGGTTATCACTTCTACTCATCCCTGAGGCAGCAGAAAGTGAGAGGGAAAAGGAGGTGGAGTGGGAAGAAGCAGGCTTGGGAGAACGTGAGGCCTGAATCAGCGAGGGGGACTGGGCAGCCTCAAGACAGGCTCCTTTATCCCAGGCCACATGCAGTGGCTCAGGGCCTAGTACTAGGTTTCTTGTCTCTTGTCTCTATATTAGGCCAACCCCAAAGCCCCCTTAAACTAAAAGGAGTGTCCCTTTCATTAAGACACAAATTCATAGAAAACTTCTCCCTCCCATTTACCTAATAGTTTCACATCCACAATATAACCCTGTAAAGAATTATACAATTGCAATTATATTACAATTTTTCTTTTCTTTTTTTTTTTTTTTTTAAAGATGACTGGTAAGGGGATCTTAACCCTTGACTTAGTGTTGTCAGCACCACGCTCGCCCAGTGAGCGAACCGGCCATCCCTATATGGGATCCGAACCCGGGACCTTGGTGCTATCACCACTGCACTCTCCCGAGTGAGCCACAGGCCGGCCCTAGACTGGTAATTTTTAAACAATAGAAATTTATTGTTCAAATTTCTGGAGGCTTTGAAGTCCAGTATCAAGGTACTATCAGATTCATTGTCTGCTGAGAGCTCTCTGCTTTATAGATGGTGCCTTCTTGCTGTGTCCTTACATGGTGAAAGGGGTAAACCAGCTCCCTTGGACCTTTTATACAATCCCATTTGTTTTTTTTTTTCCTTTTTGTCTTTTTTTACTGACCGGTAACGGGATCGCAACCCTCGGCGTCACGCCCGCACCGGGGACCGGCAACGGGATCACAACCCTCGGTGTCGCGCCTGCACTGCGCTCAGCCAGTGAGCGGGAACCACAATTTTTCTGATGAAGAATTTGGATCTCAGAGTTTGGTTTCCAAGTTGGTATTCACACAGGGACCATTAGCCAGCCTATTTTAGCCCTCCTGCCTGGGGCCCCCCACCCCTCCTACTCCCTTCCCCTGGGGGCACCACTCCTGGGGTAGAGATATTTACCACAGCTTCCTGAATAATAATCTAGAAGAGTGTTGTGCGACAGAACTTTGTGCAATGGGAATGTTCTGTATCTGCTCTGTCCAGTTCGTTAGTCCTTAGCTTCATGTGGCTATTGAGCCCTTAGCATATGGTGATAATGAGGAACTGAATTTTAAATTTCATGTAATTAATTTAGATTTAACTTAAATAACAACATGCAGCTAGTGGCTACTGTATTGGACAGTGCCGTTCTAGAATCTTCAAAGCTCAAAAACCATGAGGGTCTGGGCAATCGCTCTTCACTCCCAGGCCAGCCACCTCCCCCCGTCTCCCGCCTCCCACGAGCCACAGTCCTAGGTGCCACCAGACCTGCAGGAGTTTGGAGGATTTCCTCGGAGGTAGTCCGGCCTGCACCAGGGAGATGACCATGCGGACGGCACCTGCGGAGGCCGATGTCCTCCCTTCCCTCCTCTTGCCCTCAGCCACCAGGGGCCGCTGCGTCCTGGCCGTGCCGGGCCGAGCGCCCCGAGCTGTCCCGAAGGAGGCGGCGGCGCCCGCGCGGGGCTGGAGAAGCGGGGGCGGCCCCGGGCGATCAGGAGGCGGCGGCGGTGGCGCACTCCCCGGCCTGCCGGCGGAAGCCTCGGTAGAAACCCGCCTGAGCTCTACAAGAGCTGGCGGGGTCGGGCCCTGAGCTCCCCCGGGCCC
>NW_007727526.1:224650-306521 GCF_000696425.1 Galeopterus variegatus
GCGGGCGGTGCCGAGGTCGCGTTGGATAGGTCCGGGGATTTGGGGCGCGGGGCCGGTGCGCCCCCGGAGCTCACCAGGTGCGCCACGGCCGAGCGCACCCGGCTTAACATGCTGCTTCCCTGCCCCGCCCTCGGCCGTGGCCCCGCCCCCGAGCTGGCTCCGCCCCTCGGCCCGGGGTGGGCGGTGCTCGCTGCTGCCGGCCTTCTACACAGCACGTTCCATACATTAGGACATTTATACCTCACACCAACCCCTCAGGGTGGATTTTATGATACTCATTTTACGGATGAGGCAGGACTGGACGTTCCTGTCATTTACATGGGTTGCTCCAAGAGGTCACACAGGCAGTGAGAAATTCACACCCATATCAACCTCTTGACGACCAAGCCCGCTTCTGTCTTAAGAACCAAGCTGATTTCTCCAGATCAGGGAGGAAGGGTTAAGAAGGAGATGAATGGCAGAGAGAGAAGTGGGAGCTCCTCCCCTCCCACCCTCCTCCTCCTGGGGCAGAGGCTGTGAGCAGTCCGGGGATGCTGAGTAAGCTCTGTGGCTGCCTCCAGGGGGAGACAGAGGCCAGGCTAAATGTTTGCCCAAGAGGAGGAAAAGCCTGTTCGATGGAAGAGTAGGACTGGGCCCAGCCCCTGGTGGGCTGCCTCTTCTTTCTGCCTTCTCCCCTCTTGGAGAGGGTGGTATTGACCGGAGCTCTGTCCCTAAAGCTGGTATCAAAGGATTGATCACTAGATCTCCAGGACACCACCAACCCACACACGGTTCAAATAGGTGCAAGGGCCTTGTGGCCCTAATGCTAGTTGGTCCTAATGCGAGCTTTCAGGGACCACTGGCACCCAGTTCGTGGTTGGGACTCCACCTCTGGTCTCTGTCAGAGGGTACTTCCTGACCATGTCCCCTTCTGTTCCCCAGGCTAAACTGTGTCCCAAGGAGGGGTGGCTTTCCTGGCAGCTTCCAAGTAAAAATCCCACAATGGTCATTCAGGTTTGTAGACTTGCTAACATTATGCCTGAACTTTAGGAAGAGAGAGCCAGAGAAAAAGAAGTCACAAGAGAAAACAACAACAAAAAATCAGACCCAAAGGCACATAGAGCAGCAAAGGCAGGCAGGGACAAAGAACAGGCTGCATATGAGTGTTTCCCACCTGTCTGAGAAAACTGGAACCAACTATCAGATAAAAGGCATAACAGCAGTAGCAAGCCAAAAACAGAGGGAAAAAATATAATTCCTGGTTATTTTTATTATTCAGTGTTTTGGGGACAGTTTACTTACCTCTTCTCAGTGTCACGCAGCTCCCTATTCCCTCTCTTCACAGCATCCACCATAGTGTGGCTGCAAGTGGGCCACAGAGCCAGGGCCCAGAGACCTCCCCCCAGCTCTAGCACCAGCTGTTTAGCAGGGAAGTCCACGGCTCCCTTAGGCTCCAGAACAGCCTCCCAGCCATACCCAAATCCTAAGGATCCTCTCTCTGAACCTCTCACCTCCTATTCCTGGTGCCATTACACCTCCTGTGTCTTCAGACTGCCCAACCCTGGTGAGAAGGTTATCACTTCTACTCATCCCTGAGGCAGCAGAAAGTGAGAGGGAAAAGGAGGTGGAGTGGGAAGAAGCAGGCTTGGGAGAACGTGAGGCCTGAATCAGCGAGGGGGACTGGGCAGCCTCAAGACAGGCTCCTTTATCCCAGGCCACATGCAGTGGCTCAGGGCCTAGTACTAGGTTTCTTGTCTCTTGTCTCTATATTAGGCCAACCCCAAAGCCCCCTTAAACTAAAAGGAGTGTCCCTTTCATTAAGACACAAATTCATAGAAAACTTCTCCCTCCCATTTACCTAATAGTTTCACATCCACAATATAACCCTGTAAAGAATTATACAATTGCAATTATATTACAATTTTTCTTTTCTTTTTTTTTTTTTTTTTAAAGATGACTGGTAAGGGGATCTTAACCCTTGACTTAGTGTTGTCAGCACCACGCTCGCCCAGTGAGCGAACCGGCCATCCCTATATGGGATCCGAACCCGGGGCCTTGGTGTTATCAGCACCGCACTCTCCCGAGTGAGCCACGGGCCGGCCCTATATTACAATTTTTCTGATGAAGAATTTGGATCTCAGAGTTTGGTTTCCAAGTTGGTATTCACACAGGGACCATTAGCCAGCCTATTTTAGCCCTCCTGCCTGGGGCCCCCCACCCCTCCTACTCCCTTCCCCTGGGGGCACCACTCCTGGGGTAGAGATATTTACCACAGCTTCCTGAATAATAATCTAGAAGAGTGTTGTGCGACAGAACTTTGTGCAATGGGAATGTTCTGTATCTGCTCTGTCCAGTTCGTTAGTCCTTAGCTTCATGTGGCTATTGAGCCCTTAGCATATGGTGATAATGAGGAACTGAATTTTAAATTTCATGTAATTAATTTAGATTTAACTTAAATAACAACATGCAGCTAGTGGCTACTGTATTGGACAGTGCCGTTCTAGAATCTTCAAAGCTCAAAAACCATGAGGGTCTGGGCAATCGCTCTTCACTCCCAGGCCAGCCACCTCCCCCCGTCTCCCGCCTCCCACGAGCCACAGTCCTAGGTGCCACCAGACCTGCAGGAGTTTGGAGGATTTCCTCGGAGGTAGTCCGGCCTGCACCAGGGAGATGACCATGCGGACGGCACCTGCGGAGGCCGATGTCCTCCCTTCCCTCCTCTTGCCCTCAGCCACCAGGGGCCGCTGCGTCCTGGCCGTGCCGGGCCGAGCGCCCCGAGCTGTCCCGAAGGAGGCGGCGGCGCCCGCGCGGGGCTGGAGAAGCGGGGGCGGCCCCGGGCGATCAGGAGGCGGCGGCGGTGGCGCACTCCCCGGCCTGCCGGCGGAAGCCTCGGTAGAAACCCGCCTGAGCTCTACAAGAGCTGGCGGGGTCGGGCCCTGAGCTCCCCCGTGCCCAGAGGCGGGCCCGCCATTGCCGGTGGAGCCCCGCCGTCCCGGGGGCGCAGCAACTTGGTGAGGGGGACAGGGCTCCGGACAAGACAGCACCCGAGCTGGCAGCTCCCGCCTGGAGTCCACCTTTCGGGGTCTTGGTGTCAGGCTCAGAGGCTCAGAGGACCTCAGGGTAGCAGGTCGAACCAGTGGGCACTGCCGTGGGGCAGGTAGGTCCTAGGTGTGGGGGCTCAGAATTTGGAGGACAGAGTGGGTGCTGGGGGGAGGGTGATGGAGGAGGTGGGGGAAGCTTGAGGTTCTCGTGGTTCACATCCTCAGCCCCTTGCTGGTATGCCGGCTACCCACTCAGCCTCAACATAGCTTGGACTGGGGTTTGGGGAAAACAGGCTAGAAAACTGAGGCAGGAACGTGAAAGCTGAAGAAGAAATCCAAGAAGCTTCTTTCTCCAGCTCTCTCTGAGGGAGGGAACAGAATGCCAGAGATCCCGGCCCAAATCCTTCCCCACCCCCAATCCCTCCGTTTTGGGGGCCTTGGGGTTCATGGGTCAGATGGGTGAGTTGATTAGAGGGTGTGGCACTCAGAGAGAAATAGGATCACCCGAGAGAAGACAGTTTAATGTGGTTGTAATGGTGAAAACGAGGGTTCCCAGTGGGGGCAGGGAGAGGAGATACCTGCTCAGAAAAGAGGGGCATCAGGAAGGGTGGGAAGCTCTTTGCCCAGGGAGCACACCCATCCCTGGGGTATCAGCGCCACTTCCTCCACCTGCCCACACAGCCCCTCTTGGCTTTCTCTCGATCCCGGGAGCTAGGACACAGGGTGCTCTGGCCTTCCTGGGTGGGCCCCACCGTCCTGTGTTTCAGTTCCACCCTTCTTGAGGCTGAGGGAGGAGAGGTCCTTAAGGAGAAATGGAAAAGCTGTTGCGGGCTGTGGCCTCTGAGGCTCAGCGTCCTGGAGAAGCCCATTCTGGCCCTCTGGAGTGGGAATGGGGTTGAGGGTGGCAGAGTTGAGCCCATTCCATGGGAGTCCAGGAAGCCAGTACCATGGAGGCAGGAGGTGGAGACAAGAAGGAGTGAGGGCCCTGGATGCCTCTTCCAGCAAGGGATCCGTCAGGTTCTGCTCCTTCCCTGACCCTCGCCAGGGAGGTGACAGTACTGATTCTTAGACACCTCCCTACCACCACCCCTGCTTCATTCCTGGGACAGAGAAACTCCCTCAGGCCACTCTTCTCAGGCTCACCACCCTACATGTTCTCAGAGTCTGCGGGACCCCAGCAAATTCCCAGTGCAGAGGGAGAGACTCTATTGCCTGCCCTGGCACCTGGGAACAGCTTTGGAATTGGGCTCTACTTCAGTGCCCAGTCTACCCCCATGTCCTCTCCCAGGTCCTCCTTCACCCCTGCGGGGCCATGAGCTCCCTCTGTTCTTTGCAGCCCTCCAAGAATCTTTCCTACTTGTCTAGGTGGAGTGAGTCTGAGGCCAGTAGATGAACAGACAGAAGTTGAAAGGTCTAAAAAAGGTGAGTGAGGAGACAGTTGAAGATGGAGAGGAGGGTGGACAGAGCTCAAGCACCGTATCCCAGGGAGCAGCCGGGTCCTGGCATTTGGTTTGGGTGGTATTCCCAGAACTGTGCTGGCACTGAGGGAGCCCGGCAGTGCCCCAGGGGCTAGCAGAGCAGCAGAGGCAGTGGTCCAGGCCCACCCCTGAGCTAGTGGCCCTGTGGCCCCCTGGGGCAGCTCTCAGCTGTTCTGTGCCTCTGCTTCCCTGTGATTCCCACCATTTCTAGCCCACCCTCTGGGATAGATTTGGGAGGCCCGAACCATCGAGGATGGAGGAGGAGAAGGAAAGGGGAAGAGAGGAGAAGCCAGGCGGTGCAGCAGGCGGTGCAGCAGGCATAGCGCAGGCCTCTGGGCTCTGGACTCTTCCATATATACTGCCAGGCCTTGGCTTGGGCAAGTCGTTTGACTTCTATTAGCCTCCATTTCATTTTTTCTTTTTTAAATTTAAATTTTGTTTAAGTTGCATTGCTGCTGTATTTCCATGGTTTGAAACTCAAAAAGTAAAAAAGAAATCAGGAGAAAAATAAGTCTTCCTTCTACCTTCATCTCCCAGCCAACCAATTTCCCTTCTTGGTGGCAAACAATGTTATTAGGGGTTTTTGTGGTACATTTTCCAGTGCTAGTTTATGCATATTTGAGCAACAGAGATAATCCCTCCCTTTTACACATTTTGTCCACACCACCCTACACTTAGCTTTTTTCTCCTTTACGGTGTTTTATCATTGGAGATCATTGCATGCATCAGTACACAAAGCATTTCCCCATTGTTTTTTTACAGCTGTCTGGATGGGACTGCATTTGTACACATTCTGTACAACATATTTAGCTAGTTCTTTACTGATGGTTGTTTAGGCTGTGTCCAGGCTTTTTGAGCTTTGGTTTGCTCATCTGTAATCATAATCCTGCTTTGTAGGACAGTCGTGAAGGATTCAAGAGCATGCACATGAAGAGCTTGGTCAAGTGCTCAAAAAGTAGGAGACAGAATTATTGTTACTCCTATGTCACAGCACTCCATGGGACCATATCCAATTCATCCTCCAAGGCCCCCTCTTAAGTGTCATCTCCTCCACAGGCTCTCCCTTCCTGCTCAGGCCACTGTAGCACTCATCACTTCCTATGGTGGTTTTGTGCCAGGCTGAAAGCTGCCTGGGGTCATGGTGCACATCCCACCATCCTTGTACCTCCCAGAGTGTGTGGCACAGAGAAGGTGCTGGGGCTGGGCACCAGGTGAGCTCCTGCCTGGAGCCAATCAGGGTGTGTGCTTCTGTCCACAGGATGAGTGAGAGGGCTGCGCAGAACTGGAGCACAGGTGGCTGGCTGTTGGTACTGTGCCTGGCCTGGTTGTGGACCCTCTTAGCCTCGGCTTCCTCTCAGCCTCCTACTACGACAGGTTTGGGGGAGTTGGCAAGGCCTGAGGAGGGGGTTTCCCAGGACACCCTACCCTGTTACACAGCAGGCAGATCTCCTAGGCAGAGGAAAATCCACAAATTCCAGGGTTTCTGGCTCCTCCTATGTTCTTCACCCAGGAAACTCTGACCCCCTCTGCTGTCCCAGAGCCGAGAAGGCCTGGGCAGACCCATTGCTCACCTCCCTTCCTGGCTGGAAGGTGTTCTGCAGGAAGAGAGGCCCTCGGGCCGGAGCTTAAGTCTAGCCTCCTGGCCTAATTCTGTGGTTTTCCTTCGGGGATGGCTAAAGCCTGTGTAAGCGGATGATCCTCCCCACGCATTGTAAGCCCTGGGGCCCTTGCCCTCACCCTGAGGAAGCTGCGGAGGTGGGGGCTGGTGTGGGACTCCATCTTTCTTCTGTGCAAGGGCTGGCTCTGCCAAAGGGTGATGACTGTGGCCTCACTGGGGAGGAGGGCAGAACAGGAAGATTTCATCCACTCCCTCCTCCCCTGCCCTTGGAAATCTCTTGAATGGCCCTCCCCCGAGCAGAGAGGAGGGGCTCCAGGACAACCAGGGTGGGTAGGAACGTGCAGGGTGGGGGCCTGAGAGGGGGTCTGATCTTGTGCTGGCCCTTCCAGTCCTCATGAAGCAGGGCACCTGCGAGGTGATTGCTGCTCACCGCTGCTGCAACCGGAACCGCATTGAGGAGCGTTCTCAGACTGTCAAATGCTCCTGCTTTTCTGGCCAGGTGGCTGGCACCACGTGGGCCAAGCCCTCCTGCGTGGATGGTGAGTGAGAGGCCAGGACCCGGCGGGGAGGCCCTGAGCAGAGCCATAAGGAGGTCTGTCCAGGTCTCACCATATGCTGGGGATACAATTTCATACCCATCTCAGGGCTTTCGTGATCTGAGTCTTAAATGATGGGGCACGCTCGGGGGCGGAGGGCAGATGTGACCATCCCCATGTGATAGATAAGGTAAGCTCTCGTTATGTGCACCCCCTCCCACACCCACACCCACTGCCTGGCGCCTGCATAGACGCATTCCCTCACTTGCTCCTTCAGACATGGCTCTTGCACCTACTGCTCCTTTCCCGGCATCTTCCACATGCCTCCTGTCATTCTCAGCCCTGCCTTTACCCTCGCCTCACGGGGACGTGTGCATTGCTTCACACCACTCCCTGTCCCCGACCCACGCTGGTGTTCTCATGCTCACATGGCACCCCTATCAGCATGCCCACTGTGCTCACACACATGCCAGCTGTGCACTCCCAGTCTGTAGACCCCTCCAAGCAGCTCACACACTCACTCACACACACTGAGGGAATGTGATGAAGATTGTGCCTCTCTGCTAGGGACATGCCTGCCTTAGGGACCACTTCACCTGCCTTCATTTCTCACTATCTGGTGAGATGCAAGGATCAGTGGGTTTAAAGTTGATAGGGTTTTGTCCCCGGGCTGCAGCCTGAGTACTACTTCTCTGGGCAGCCTGGACTAGGGCAAAGACAAGAGAAATGCAGGGCTCAAAGCCAGGGGTGTGGAAACATGCACCTTATTTGCAGACCTTCTCTTGACTGCCTGCTAAGCTCGCAGTGAGCTTAGAGCTATGCTTCTGCCTCCTGTTCCCACAGCCTCCATCGTCCTGCAGAGGTGGTGGTGTCAGATGGAGCCCTGCCTGCCGGGGGAGGAGTGTAAGGTGCTCCCGGATCTGTCGGGATGGAGCTGCAGCAGTGGACACAAAGTCAAAACCACCAAGGTATCCGGGTGGACACCTCATTTCACCCCTCCTCTTCTGCTTTCACCTGGGATAGAAAAGGGGGCACAGGAACTCTAGGGGTCTAGGATGTCAGTGTCTGTATTAGTCCGTTTCTGTTGCTTATAACAAAATACTACAGAACTGGGTGATTTATAAGAAAACAAAATTTATTGCTTACAGTTTCTGAGGCTGGGAAATCCAAAGTCCAGGGAACACAGCTGGTGAAAGCCTTGGTGGTGGCAACAGTGACAGCAGGGTATCACATTGCAAAAATGGTGGAGCAGAGAGAGACAGTTCCTCATGCACTGTCCTTTTAAAGCCCTCAGAACCACACCCCTGACCCCATTATTAGTCTGTTCACTATGGCATGGCCCTACAAACTAATCACCTCTTTAAGGCCCCACCTTTCAATTACCATAATAGGATTTCCCACCCTGCTAACAGCCATAGTGGGGGCTAAGTTTCTAATACATAAAACCTGGGAGACACAACTCAAGCTTCAGGGAGTTTGCGGGGACATAGTCCAATCCACTACAGTGTCGCAAGGTGAGATCTGTGAACCAGGAGAATGCATCCCCAGACAATCGTTGCGGGATTGTCCTCACCCTAGGGATTGGAGTTAGGAATTTGAAATCCAGTGTATCCTTTGTTCAAATTCTTGATGTTTCATGTGCCTTGGTTCCCTCTTCTTTGCCTCCAGACAACGTCAGGTCTATAAAAACAAAGTGGACAATTGAGGAAATTATCTAGATAATTCAGGGAGGAATTTCTGCTTCTACCTAAATTCCAGGTACAGAAGCCACTCTGCCTACCCACCTGTGCCATGGACCGTGCCCCCACCCCTGCCCCACTCCCACTATTGTTAATCCCCTATACTTCATACCTACCTTGCTTTAGTCAAATTACTCTGTCTTCAGTGACAGCAACCAAGAGGATTATTATTTTCATGGTTTGCTGCCTGCCCCACAGACCAAGGAGTAATTAAAATTTTACCAAACTCATTAGTGGTTCCACATGTGTCATGGTTAACCAGTCACATCACTCTGTCATCACCATTTGCACAGATGAGTGACACTTCAGGGCAAGCTAGAGTTCTGCCTTCTGCCTTCCCTCCTTGCCACCACACACAGCAAATAAGCAAATGAAAAATTAGAGAAGGAAAGGCAGCCCTCAAGTTTCAAAGAGGGCAACCATTTTCATAGAGCACAGACCAAAAAGAGCTACCACAAGGAAAAGTTTGGCCAGATATAAAGTAGAGCATCCTACCTGTAGGTATGGAAGGGAGACAGCTGTTCTGGGTATATTTAAGACTAGAAGAAAGTGAGACCTACCACAGAGCTTGTTACATTTGTCACCATGTTGTAGGTTTGTGTGTGTAGCCTGTAAGGCTGATCACTGCACTTCCAATTTGGGTAGCTACTCTGAAGTAAACAGTGGTGAGGCTTGCCTGATTTATGTTTGCATGGTCCTTGCTTCCCCAGTCTGGACTG
Organism: Galeopterus variegatus; assembly: GCF_000696425.1. Classification (NCBI taxonomy): domain Eukaryota; kingdom Metazoa; phylum Chordata; class Mammalia; order Dermoptera; family Cynocephalidae; genus Galeopterus; species Galeopterus variegatus. Next base: position 233,761 of record NW_007727526.1, read on the forward strand.
CTTTAGGGGGAGGAGATCAGCAGCAATGACCTCTAAGTGACCTGTATATCCTGGGGAGTCTCTGGCATGCTGGAATGGGATAGGCATTCCCTTCTCTAACCTCTCCCATGACTTGCTCTCTAGGTCACACGATAGCTCTAGGAGTCATGGCCCAGACTGGACAAGCTCGAATGAGCTATGGACTGAAGAATGCTATCCAGTCATCAGCCAGCAAATATGGAGATTCACTTACCTGGACCCACACTCCATGCCATATGCAACATCAGGCTTTCCAGGGGCATTTCCATTAAGCTGCTCAGCAGATATGAATGGATGTCCGAGCACATACCTAGTGTTGAGCTGGGCTCTCTTGTGGACACAAAAGAAGGTCAAGACACAATTACTGCCCTTAGGAAACGTCTAATTGAGTTGGGGAATTGATGACAGACAACTTAGATAATTTAGATTAAAGTGTGTGGTACCAGACTGTGGCTTCTGGGCTACATGCTGTGGAGATGGTGGGGGTTTAGGAATGAGACTCCCACAGCTCTTCAGCTACCCCCTGGCCATGGGGCACAAAGACAAGAGGTCATATTCATGACCCATCACCTCCGTCCTTTACATCAGTACTGAATTCCTGGCAAGCAGCTAACATTTTGAAGAAAAACACTCTCCCTTTATGATGGCGGAATCTCCTTTGGATGGGATCGAATTAACTTGGGGAAGAAAAGCAAAGATGTTTCCAGCAAAGCTTCTGCAGAGGCATGGCCTGGTTTGGACCATTCATTGGGTATGGGATGGACAGGACCTTAAAATCACCACCATCCTATCACCTCAGGTTTTTGTTTGTTTGCTTTTAACAGATAAGGAAACTGAGTCCCAGAGAGGTGTGGTGACTTGATTTACAGCTCGGACTCCCAAATCTCTAACACTACTGACCTTTCACTAGGCAGGATGTTGGGATTTCAACCTGGGCTTTCCATGTTGATATTATCTCAAGTACTGAAACCTGCAAAGTACTGGCTGGATAGCAGCAACATTTTTCTCAGGAAATGCTGGAGCAAGACTTTTACCGAGGTCACTGCTCTCCTATCTGAAATAATCCAGATTACTCACATGCCAGGATGTGGCAACTTGGTCTCCACTCTGCCTTTACCCCCCAAAATTCCAAAGAGGCCCCATGACAGCCCAGAGGTCATTCAGCCAGTTACAGCTGGGACGCTCTGAGCTGGCATCCCTATTGCCCGCTCTGACCCATCTCTTCTGAAGTCTTCAGGCTGTAACTCTCAGAGGTTCAGGCTCCAGGAGAGAGTCTTAGTGGGATTTGGGGCCAGTCAGTGTCCTCTCTGTTCCAAGGTCCCTGACGGGCAGGAGGAGTGGCAGGCTGGAGCCTCTGTCCAAGATTGAGGGTCAGCACAGTCAGGCTGGCACCCTGGATGGCCTGGAGATGACACACAGTCTTCACGGACCCAGAGGCATGGGCTATGGGATATCTCATCAGTAAGAAAATTGCATCCTCCATGACTACTAGGATCAAATCGCCAGGGCCTTAGGAAGAGGAATGTCTGTAGAGACCAACCTGGACAGTGCTGAATTCTGACCCTCAGAGAAGGCAAATCAGATGATTGATGATTTGGGGATGAGTCTTAGTTCCTTCCCCTTTCCCAACCTCCCCCTGCATTAGAACAGAGACTGTTTGAGATCCTCCTTCCTCATCCCACTGCAGGTTATTATTTTCTTTTTGTTTTGTTTTGTTTTGGGTCATTGGGCGAACAATGATGCCAGCTTCTCACTAGGCTATAGATATCAGAACCCTGACCACTTTAAATCTTTGCATATAGTGGAGTCAGGGGTGGGGGGTAGTCAAGAAGTTGGACAAAAGTTGTCATTGCCTTCTTCAAGCCTGGAGATAGAGGCTGGGGGTGGATTCAGGGGTTGGCGAACTTTCTAAAAAGGGCCAGATAGGAAATATTTTAGGCTTTATAGACCACATACAATCTCTGTTGGGTGTTCTTCTTTGTTTTGTTATTGAGGTTTGTTGGTTTTGTTTCATTTTGTCTTAAAAACCTTTTAAAAATGTTAAAACCACTTTTTGCTTGAGGGCTGTACAAAAACAAACTCTGGGCCTTTTCCAGAAGGCTGCTGACCCCAGTGAAGCTTCGAAGGCAGGCTATCTCCGCAGCTTGGGCCTGCCTCCCAGCCTCCTGGCTGCCTTCTGTGCAGTGGGAACCTGAGCATGAGGGCTGAGTCGGGTTTTGGTTTTTTCCTAATGCTCCTTGAGAGATTGGTGAGTGAATTATTTAGGCCACAAATGGGACAACTTTAGCAGAAACAGACCATAAGAGCCTGCTGTCCTGGAGGCCGGAATGTGGGCTTCTCCACTCCCTCTCCACCCTCAAGGCTGTCCAGGATGGATGGACAGGACTCCAGACCCCCAGTCATCTGCTGCATCCACGAGCCACTGGGCTGTGAGGTGGGGATTGAGCCTGAGAGAGTGGGGATGATGCTGTACAAACTCTCCCCTGAGCTGCCAACTACTGTCAGCCCCTGCCTCAGCCAAAGTCCAGCTGCCCTGACCTTTCCTGACCTCTCTCATCCCTGCTTATGAAGAAAATGTCTTTCCTTTGACCTTGCTGGACTTTGCTGATTCATTTTCTTAACTCCTCAGGGCCTCCATTTCCTCCTGACCTATTTATATATTTATTCAGTGGGCTTTGAGGGGTATCCTTTATACAGCTAGAAGAGCCCCACATAGGAGGGTCTGATGGAGAAGAGAAAGTGTCTCACCTCCCAGCAGTACCTCGCTAGGGTTCTGTTCCCAACTAAGTCAATTTTTGTGAGCATTTTGTAGCTATTACAATGACAGTTTAGAAATGTGAACTTTCATGAAGCATAGGGTTCCTGGAGTCATTTGTCTTTCCCTTCTACTCTTACTGGGATGGGGACTCACATTCTCTGAAGTAGCTGGTATCCCTGCCCTCCTAAGCCATGAAGGACTTAGGAAGGTTGCCAAATACAGGAGATCACGTGACTAATTTCTGTTGGCCTCCTGGCAGCTTCATTAAGGTCTGTGAGTGACATCCTAATTAATGTCCCCAGACAGTTGCCTAGATTTGGGGCCTCAGCTTCTTAAAATCACAGGCTTACAGCTAGAAGAGATTTTTGAGGCCAATTAGCCAACTCCCTCATTTGACAGATGAGGAAATGGAGGCTCAGAGAGGTTAGGTGACTTGCCCAAAATCACACAGCAAGCTGGTGGCATGTCCTGTCCAGTCATCCAGACAAGTGTTACATTCTACTGCTGCACACAGTATCTTATTCCAGTACAGGTAAAGAGCCTGAAAAGAAGCCAGGATTTTAGCAAGAATGAATGTGAAGGAGTCTCGTTCTAAAGTCATCCAACCTATGAGTGCAAGGAGACAGAATGAAGAAGGGCAGGAAGCATTTAGAGATATCTATACAGAAAGAAGCAAGTAGGTGCAAAAAGGAGGGATTAATATCACTCATTCAAAAGAACATCAGAACACCAAAGCACAGCACAAAATAATTAGAACAGAATTTATGCCACATCCAAAGCAATTGATTTTTGTTCTTTCTGGAGGAGACCGAATGGAGCCCCTGTCAATCTTTGGAAGATCTTAAGTCGGCCTTGATGGCTTCTGGGTTCTTTATACCCTACTGCAGGGGTCTGCAAACTAAAACTCATGGGCTAAATGTGGCCTGCCACCTTTGTTTAAAAAATAAAGTTTTATTGGAGCATAACCAAGCTTATTTGTTTATTATCATCTATGGCTACTTTTCTGCTACAACAGCAAAGTTGAATCATTGTAAAAAGACCATATGTTCACAAAGCCTAAAATATTTATCTGATCCTGTATAGAATAATTTTGCCAACCCCTACCCTAGTGTTTTTATTGAAACTTTCTCAATACAACCTTACAATCTGGAAAATGATGAGTCTGCATTGTATTCCTGTGTTGGGGGATTATTTTTATTTTATTTTTTTTTTACTGTGCCTGTGTCCCCTTTAATCCCTTTCAGTGCTACTTGTGATATCTAACAACCAAAGAATTGAAGACATTTAAAAAATAAATAAATTAGGGCCGTCCCAGTGGCGCACTGCTACAGTGTGCCGCTTGGGAGCGCGGCGGCGCTCCCGCCGAGGGTTCGGATCCCACGTACAGACCGGTGCCCGCTCACTGGCTGAGCGAGGTGCGGGCGCAGCACCAAGGGTTGCGATCCTGTTGCCGGTCCTGGTCCGGTTCGGGTGTGACACTGAGGGTTGCGATCTGTTGCCGGACACGAAAAAAGACAAAAAGGAAAAATAAATAAATAAATAAATAAATAAATCAAAACTAAGAGACTAAGAGAAAGACTTGGAACAAATGGCTGATTCCTAATATGCTGTTATACTCCAGATCAGTTCAATTCATACTTTCCAAGTTCATGTAAGTTCACTTTTAAACTTAAGGAGAATAACTGCATGTGCACCCATGTGTAAAGATGTAATTGTAGGGGCTGGTTAGTTAGCTCACTTGGTTAGAGTGCAGTGCTGATAACACCGAGGTCAGGGGTTTGGATCCCTGTACTAGCCAGCTGTCCCCCCCGCCCAAAAAAATTTAATTGTGCATGCATATGTGCTGCTGGTTTTTCTGTGTGTCTGTGGATTTGAGTACATCCATTCTCACACGCAAGCATGACACTCAAAATACATAAAAACCAGTTCAATATAGAGACTGACTAATAAAGATAGATGCCAACCTGTACGCCAGACCAGGGCACATTAGCTGCATGTAGCCCAACACATGATTGCATATTCCCACTCCACTGCTGATAAGGGACTCCAGAACAGGGGAGGGCTCATTTCTCTCTTCCCCCAGAGTGAGCAGCTAAGCTGGTTCCTGGTTTCCTTAGATGTATGATTTGTCACTGAGTTGGGTCTAAGTGTGCGTATGGGCACAGCAGCTACAGGACTCAGATGGCTGTAAACATTGTATGTGGAATAGACATGTAGACTGGGGCAACTGCCTTTCAATCCACACATGAGGGTACAAACTTTCCTTTAGTCTGCCCTACAGGAATAGGATTTCAACCATTTTCAAAGGCTGGATTGATCTACAGTCTTGGTGAATGGCCAAACACCATCTCTTCTATTAATGAATGTCTACCATGTGCCAAGCACCATACTAGGTAACAGTATATTAAACAGGACTCTTCCTATCTCAAAATTTGGACAGAGGCCTAAAGATCAGGAAAAGAAAGATAGATGTCAACTATTCTCAGCTACCCCCACATTTTAAATCAAGATACTAAAATATATCTACAGACTTGTAAAAGGGGTGGTCAGTAGCTTGTTACCCACCTCCAGACTATGAGAAAGTGTTGAGGTTGAAAGGCAGGCAGTAATGATGATCTGTCTGGAAAGAGTTGTCATTTCTTCCTCTCCAAGCCAAGGGTGCTGATTCTTTCATATTGTAACCCACTTATGAGGGGGATTCCAGAGAACTCCAAGAGCTTGACTTGAATCAATGGATTATGGAGGACAGAGGGATTCAGGCCTAAAAATAATCTGAAGACGAGAGGCTGTGGCTGGCTTGCAGCCCTGGTTATTGAGTACAGAGGACTGCCTTGACAGCTAGTTACACCCCCAGAGCATGGATGTTTGCATGTTTTCCACGGGGCCGATGTGGATTGCCCAAAAAGGCTGCTGGGAGAGAGAGGTGACTCCAGCTAGAGAAAGGCTACCAGAAGCCATGAGGCTGAGAGGGAGTCATAAGTGGCCAGTGGGAGAAGGCATCACCCACATCTAGGGACCTGTAAGTAGGAGATCCTCAGCAATAGGGCATCTTTCAGGAACCCAAGAAATTGTCCCTCAAGACAATGTCCAAACTCTGAAAGGGAAAGAGGCTTAAATAATTTGCTCAATATCAAGCAGCTAATAAATGGCATGTGGTGGTTTTGTGCTGTGTTAATTTAAGTGAGGTGGCACTACATTTTCCAGAATCCTCTTCCCTACATGATTCTGGATGAGAGTTGGCCAAAGATTAATTTGTGAGTGATTCAGAAGGCAGAGAAGTGCAGCAGCAGCAGGAATTACGTTCTGAAGGTTGTCATGGGTAGAAGTATCAGCACGTTCCAGGTTGTGCTTATTCTCCCCCACTTCACATCCACCTTTACTTAGCAACTCCCAGCCCTTCTGACCAATAGAAACCCAGGGCCAATCCCCAGATGCAGAGGCAACAGACTTTCATAAACTTCTCCTCTCTAGGATTCTGCTCTAACAGATAGCATGCTTGAGTTCAAAAAAGTGTGATCAGTGGCTTTTTTATAGTCCTCCAACTTCTCCATTCAGACCCTTATTCCCCCAGTTTTTCCAAAACTTGTGTAAGGTCATATTCCTATAATACATCTTTTATTACACAATACTCCTAGTGTTTTTCCTTCCCTGACGGAACCCTGCCCAATACCATTAGGATCAAAATCAAACATCAAATAGGTACTAGAAACGGTTCCAGAGAAATAGAACCTTAAGGATAGGAATCTTGAACTGATCTGATTAGCTTTAAAGGCACTAATGACCCTGTTGTCACTGGTGGAGGTAACACTGGTATACCATGGCATGTAGTGGCAAGAGAGATACATTAATTATTACCTGTAGTCACCTGTAATAAAAATGCCTATAGGAGCCAAAGCTTTGGGTGACCAAGTAGTTGCTGCCCCTGAACATTTTAATGGAAATAAGGAGTATAGAAGTGTTAGTTGGTTGCTTCTAAGTGTACTCAAGAACTTGGAGAAAGAAAATGATGAGCTCAAGACTAAATTCCTAGTTCAATATGTGACTATGGAAGCAATATGTTTCTATGATTCCTTGAAAGAGACCCTTATTTCCTTGTACCTTCATGGGCAAAATTTCTGAAAACCAAAGTACCCAGTCTCTATTCCCAATTTAATAGAAACATTGTTGTGTCCCATGGTGGAGACATTCTTCTCTTAGAACCCAATACCTCTAAACCATCAGAGTCCAAGCTTTGGGAACAGGAAGTACATTTTGCTAGTGAATCATTAGAGATAGCAGTGAGGAGAGTCACTCCCATAACCACCTCATATTGGTTCACTGACCCATGCAGTGAGGGCTATTATAAATGACATGTGGAAGTCTCTAGAATGGGCCTGTACCTACCCAAATAGTGAGCCCAAAGCAATTTCATTTCTAGAGAGATTGCAGAGATTAGTGTCACCATAAGAACTTGAAGGATGTAGTAGTGGCAATTCCTATCATATCCACTTTGAATGTGCTTATTTCAACTTGCAAAATACAAATGGACCTTGGAGAATGATGTTGGATTACCATAAACTTAATCAAGATGACTTCAATTTCAGCTTCTATTCCACATGTGGTTTCTTTACTAGAGCAAAGGCATCCCCTGGCACCTGGTATGCAGCTATTGACCTAGAAAATTCCTTATACCGGTTAGGAAAGATCACAGGAGCAGTTTACTTTCAACTGGTAGAGCCAGCAATACACTTTCATTCTCCTTTCTCAGGGCTTTATTGATTGCATGGATAATATCATGCTAAATGGACCTGGTGAGTAGGATGTAGCAAGTACCCTAGACACTTTGGTAAGAAACATGCATGACAGATTACAGAAAATAAATCCCGAAGAAATTTAGGAGATTGCCACCCTGGTAAAATTTCTTGGGGCCCAGTAGTCTGAAACATGTTAAAATATTGCTTCCAAGGTGAAAAACAAGTTGCTATCTCTGGCTTCTCCTACCACTAAGAAAACAGTGCAATGCTTAGTGAGCCTCTTTGGATTTTGAAAGTAACATATACTTCATTTGGACATGCTGCTTTGATTAATTTATCAGATAACTCAAATGTCTGCCAGTTTTGAGAAAAGTCTCTGCAGTAGGTATAGGCTGCTGTGCAAACTTATCTGCCCCTTGGACCATACAAACTGTCAGATCCAATGGTGCTTGAAGTGTCTGGCACTGTGTGGAGCCACAGACAGTATACAGAACCTTTGGCAGCCTCTAAAGATGAATCACAAAGCAATCCATTAGGATTTTGAATCAAACTATGCCATTTTCTTCAGATAATTTTGAGAGAGAACTTTTCCTTTTGAGAGATAATTTCTAGCTTTTGGGGTATCCCTACTATAGACTGAATGTTTGACCATGGATCAAGCGAGCTGTGACCTGAGCTTCCCATCACAAATAGGATGTTATTTGGCAACAAACCATAAAGATGGACTTTTACAGCAGTATTCTACCATCAGGTGGAAGTGGTACATATACGTGGTTAGACTTTAGCAGGTTCTAGAGGCAAAAACAAGTTGCATGAACAAGTGCCTCAGATTCCCATGGCTCCTTTTCCTGCTAAACTGCCTCCTCCATCCAACCCACACCTTTGGCCTCACAGTTGACTGAGGAATAAAAAAGTCTGGACCTAGTTTATGGATGGTTCTGCATGTTATGAGTTAGTTCTGCATGATTTGAATTATTTCAGGTACAGCCTGAAGGATACACTACTGCCTCATTCAGAGGGGACCCTAAAAGATAGTGGTAGAGGAAAATCACCCCAGTATGCAGAACATTGAGCAGTACACATGATGGCTCATTTTGCCTGGAAGTACAGATAGCCAGAGGTACAGAGGTACACTAAAAAAAAGTGTGTGTGTAGGGCTGGCCTGTGGCTCACTTGGGGGAGTGTGGTGCTGATAACACCAAGGCCATGGGTTCAGATCCCTATATAGGCATGGCCGGTTTGCTCACTTGGGAGAACGTGGTGCTGACAACACCAAGTCAAGGGTTAAGATCCCCTTACCAGTCATCTTTATTAAAAAAAAAAAGAAAGAAAAAAGATGTGTGTGTGTGTGTGTGTGTGTGTGTGTGTTGTGACTAAAGGTTTGACTTGGTATTCAGGGTATTGGAAGAAACATGTTTGGAAAAATGGTGATGGGGAGTCTGGGGAAGAGCTGTGTCAATGAACCATTATGAACTGACACAAAGTGTGAAAATATTCATGTCTTATGCGAATGCTCACCAAAGTGCAATCTCAGTGGAAGAGGATCTTAATAACCAGGACACCAAGATGCCACATTCTTTCTTGAATTGTTTTCTCCAGCTACTCCTTTTTCTATCCAATGGCTCATGATCAAAATATACATCGTGGCAAGAATAGAAGTTATGTATGGCTCAGTAACATGGGCTTCCATTCATCGTGTCTGATCTGGCTAGAGCCACTGCTGAGTACCCAACCTGCCAACAGCAGAGACCAACACTGAACCCTCAATATGGCACTATTCCCAGGGGTGAACAGCCAGCCACTTGGTGGAAGGTTGATTAAACTGGAACACTTACTTCATGGAAAACATAATGCTTCTCACTTCTTACTCTGGATACGGATTTTCCTTCCCTGTCCATGTGCTGTTGCTAAAACCAGCAACTTACAGAATATTTTGTTTATTGTTATAATACTCCACTAAGCATAGCTTCTGACCAAGGAACTCGTTTTACAGCAAATAAAATTTGGCAGTAGGCTCATGATCATAGAATTCACAGGTCTTACAATGTACCTGATCACCCTGGAGTAAATGGTCTAATAGAACAGTGGAATGATCTTTTGTAGATTCAGTCACAATGCCAGCTGACTGCTAACACTGGGCAGGGCTGGGACAATGTCCTCCAGGATGCTGTACGTGCCCTGAATCATATGCAATGCTGTTTTTCCCATAGTCAGGATTCAAGAGTCTGAAAATCAAGGGGTTAAAATGGGATTGGCTCCTCACGTTGCTACTCTTAGTGACCCACTAAAGAAAGCTTTCGCTTTGTAGTTCCATAGCTTTGGCCCTTGTTGGTTTAGAAGAGAGTTTATCTGCCTAGGTTAATTATACATAAGTAAAATATGTAATAGAGTAGCCCCCCTTCTGCATGGTTAACCACAGTCTGAAAATAATACAGTATTTTGAGAGTGAGAGAAACCACAGTTATATAACTTTTATTACAGTATATTGTTACAATTGTTCTATTTTATTTTTAGATATTGTTGCTAATCTTTTACTGTGTCTAATTTATAAGTTAAACTTTATCATAGGTATGTATAGGAAAAAACATACTACAGTATAGATATTTTTCAGTGACTATATTAGGTGAGGTGTTTGCTGAAAGCAAAAGAAATATGGACTGAATAGCAGAGAATGAAGTTAAAAATGCCAGCTATGACCACATGACCAATTATAGAAATGAGAACTGTAGTCGTTAAAAGTATTTTCCTTACATTAATGAACATACAATGTAAATATTGACAAATTATTTTCTTCCCTCTTCCCATTCATGAAAGTGATCAGGATTATTTATTATCTGAAAGCAACTGAAAAATATACAGAAACTGCCCAAAATTTCATCGAGAAACACAAAACTGAGTCCATGTTTTGGGGTTAAAGGTGAAGGTGTGATAAAGAATAAAAGTATTTCCTGTTGAGCCCTTCGGAGTCACCGTAATTCAATAAAATGGTCACACATACCTTGAATCATTTAATCCCCACAAGAATCTGTGAGGTAAGTGTTATTAGCAACAGTTTACAGATGCAGATGCTCAGGGAGAAAAAAATGTCTGAGGACCTTCAACAGTTGTCCCTTGGCTGGAAGTCCAGGACCAGGAAAAAACATGTGGTAAGTGAGGATTGAGGGGCAGACATTTTTTATGTGAATTGTCTCATTAAATCCTCACATTAATTCCATAAGGTAAGTATTACTATTCTCATTTTACAGACTAAGAATCTAAGACTAGGGGGTTAAATAATTTGCCAAAGATCACACAGTCAACAAGCAGAAGAACCAGGGTTTGAGTCCAGGCCTGCTCAGCTCTAAAGCCCATGTTGTTTTATCACACATGGACTGCGTTCTGGTAATCTCCTTGGGGACAGAACTGCCAGAGTCCAAACACCTCACAATTAATGCTTAGGGAAGGTGATAGGTGTCGGGGGTATTGGAGGAAAGGAGAGCAAAGGCTGAGGGGAAAGCATTTGCAAAGAAAACTCCAGGTGTGGGCCGGCCTGTGGCTCACTCGGGAGAGTGTGGTGCTGATAACACCAAGGCCATGGGTTCGGATCCCATATAGGGACGGCCGGTTCGCTCACTGGGTGAGCGTGGTGCTGACAACACCAAGTCAAGGGTTAAGATCCCCTTACCGGTCATCTTTTAAAAAAAAAAAAAAGAAAGAAAACTCCAGGTGAATTCAAGTAGGTATTTAGCTATGTATGGCTGAAAGATAAGGGGTAAGGAGATATGGTGAGAGATGAGGTTGAAGGTTGGTTGAGGATGAGCTCAGAAAGAAGCTGGGTGCCATGCAATTTGATTTTTATCCTGAAGATTTTTATCTTGGAGAAACTTGCAAGGGCTTATGGGCAAGTGTCCCGACCCGCGGGATATTCAACCCAGACCCTGGAGGGGGGAGTGGGAATGGGATGGAACAAGAGACGCGAGAAATTGAGACAAGACAGTATTCTGATCAAGTCTCGTTTATTGGCTCTAAGGTTACATCTTATATAGGAAAAAGCAGGCATATTGTAAGGAGTTAGGAATGCAGGAATACGATAAGATCTTGAGAAGAAACAAAGTCAGAAAATCTCTGATGCAAAGAAGCCCCCAATCTTTACAAGAAAGCAGAAACTAGAAAGGAGATAAGAGGTCACTCTTGAGTAGACTTGCATAGCCAGGAGCACAGCGTCCCAGGCACATCAAGTCTCGTTTATTGATTCTTAGGTTACATCTTATATAGGAAAAAGCAGGCATATTGTAAGGAGTTAGGAATGCAGGAATACGATAAGATCTTGAGAAGAAACAAAGTCAGAAAATCTCTGATGCAAAGAAGCCCCCAATCTTTACAAGAAAGCAGAAACTTGAAAAGAAATGAAAGGTCACTCTTGAGTAAACTTGCATAGCCAGGAACACAGTGCTCCAGGCACAAACAGATTATGAGGCAGATATCCCGTAAGCACAGACATCTGGCACAAGCAGATTGTCACGTGGGCTTGGTCGCACAGGAACAGGTGCAGGGCCATAGGCACACAAGAAGGGGTGTGCGGCTACAGGCTCCCAACAGGCAAGGGCAGGGATAGATTGCCACCTTACAGACAGGGCTAAAAGGCCAGATGACTAGGTGAAACTGCAGACAGGGAAATCAGTTAGAAGTTTTGACAATATTCCAGGTAAATAAGCCCTTGAACCAAAAGCATTGGTTGCCAGGGGGTGCAGGGAGGGACAGGAGGAAGGTGAGGATGTTTTCCAGCTCTGGGCTCTCTCTCCATTCCCTAATCGATGCTTGCTTTTTTCTCTCCTAGCCACGAGTGGCAGCGCTGACCCCACGTACCAGGCAGGTGACTGCCCACGGGCTGTTTGAAGGACACGGGAGACCCAGTAACCTAACAGGCTGCCTTCTGCAGGGTCTGTAACCCCTCCACTGGAGTCGCTTTTATAGCTGTGTTCATACAAAAGCAAACACTGAGCACTTGCTGATGCTTTTGGTTAATGATGTTTTTTAGGGTCCACCATTCAAATCTTAGCCAACTGTGAGGAAAGGCTGTAAGAGGAGTTTGGAGATGGACTGTCACAGTTCTGGAGGACCAGACGCTCAGGAACTCCGGGAAATAGAGGAGGCCACACTGCCCAGGAAGGACTGGCTGCTGGGGTAGGCAGGGAGTCTCCGTTCAGAAGTAATTCCTGCCCTTTGGCCCCCAGGAAGTTTCCTTTCGCTCTGAGGCAGGATCAAGTTTCTCAACTTCTCCTTATGCGCATGGATTCCCAGACGCAGATTGGTAGATCCTCCAGGTAGATCCTGGGCAAACCAGGAGAGGGCACGTGATGGAGCATCTCAAGAAGCGGACGCTGAAAAGGTGGCTCGGGAAGACTCGGGGCTCGTCGGGGCAGCTCTGGGACCCTCAGAGCTCCCGGAGCTGACGGACCAAAAAAGCAGGAGCAACGTGAGCGGCTCCCACGTGCCACCGCACACCTAAGCGTTCGCCAATGACAGAGCCAAGCCCGAGCGCAATTTTTCTCCTTGGGAGAGGTCCGGGGACGGTCTTCAAGGCTGGAGGGTCGAGGCTCGCTCTGCCGCTCCCAGCTTGGGAGGTCTCTCCTGGCCCTGTTAGGCCCGGCACACGCGCTGGCTGGATAGTCCGCGACCAGTCAATGAGAAGTGCAAACGCTGTTTGCTTTTCGTTGCTGATTGTTAAGTAAACTGCTAGTAAGCCTATTGAACGTCAATAATCTTTCCAGAAAAATCTTTTAATTAAGTTTACATAGAAGCAATTGGTTACAATTGTAGACATTAGTCAATTAGAAGATGTGAGAGAGGGAGGTGGAGTGGGGGCCAGGGTGGGGTGGGGTACAGGGGTGTGTGTGGAATCGGGAGATTGAAGGATGTGTGCAAGATCTGGGGACGGACGTTTGTCTCTGGGATGAGCAGCGCGGGCGGCAGCTCTCCCAGGCCAGGTCCTGCACAGGACCGCCCCCGCACACTCGCCCCCACCCCCTGGCTGGACAGTGACTCCAGGGATTCTTCTCCCTCTGCTTTACTTAGAAGCGGGCAGGTGCAAACTTCCCTCTTCTCCTTCTCTCTGATCAGTCGAGCGGCATCCACCGAGGACCCTCAGGGACCGGCGGCGGGATGGGGGGGGTCGCGCCTTGCCCCTTGGGGAGCCGCGGAGCGCGCAGGAGATTTGGGGGTGGGCAACGTCCCCGAGAGAGCGAGACCTCTTTCGCGGGCGGTGTCCATAACATGCTCCCCAGTGGGCGATAGTGGGGCGCGGCGGTTCCCGGGAGGCTCGTGGGCCCCGAGTGAGAGTCCGGCCCTGGGAGGTGGCCCTGAAGAGCCCGCGGCTCCTGCTCGGGCTTCTGCTCCCTGGGCGACTCCACCGCGGAGCGCGGAGGGCTGAGGGCTGAGCCCCACGCCCGTGAGCCGGACTCGACGCGTCCCCAGGTGGCCCGAGGTAAGGGGTGGGGTGCGCGGTCCGACCCCAACTCCCCCCTGCCTGGAGGAGGCTTCTCTTTTCCAGCCCGGGCCGGGGCTACCGCTGGCCCTCCCCGGGGGCTGCTCTCGCCCGCCGGGTTCGTGCCCTCTCCCCGTGCCCGGTGGCCCGCGGTGCACGGCGTCACCGCGCCCGTCCCGTCAGGTTAATCCAGGCTGGGATGCGGCTGTTCCTGCGCTCGGTGCAGGCGCGGGTGCAGGGCGGTGGCCTGGAGGACCGAAGGGCCGGGTCCCCACCGAGTGCGCGCGGCGCTCCGGGTCCTCCGGGCCCATCCCGCCGCCGTGCGCGGGCGCTGGAGCAGCTTGGGGGGCGGGGGACGCCTTTGCGTTCGGTGGTCTGGACCGCAGGCCGCTGGACGCGCAGCACCCCCTCGTGTCCCACCCCCAAAACCCGCGAGGGGCGACCGCCGAGGTCCGCACCCCGTCCCCGTCCCCCCCCCTGGCCCGCGGATATAACCGAACCCCGCCACCTCCGCTGCCTCCGCGGTCTGGAGTCCATCCGGGCTAAAGGCGTTAACCTTGGATTCCTCTCAACGCAGGGCCCCCGGGGATGCTGGGGCACCCGGGAAAGTCTCCAAGCAGGAGGTCCAGGACCCTGTGGGTGAAAATGGAGAGGTAGGAAAGGGGCAGACATTGTTTAAATTGAAGTTCAATGGTAAGGCTGTGTTTTTTTGTTTGTTTGTTTGTTTGTTTTATGCAGTATAGTTTACATGCAATAAAATGCACCCATTTTAAGTGGATATTTAGATGAGTTTTGACTAGTTTATACACCACTACCATGGTCAATACACAGAGCATTTCTGTCTCCTCAAAAGTTATGTGCGGGTCCCAGACCACTCTCAGTCACCCGCCGCGCCCCGCCCCACACACCTGGGCTCCAGGCAAACACTGGACCGCTTTCTGCCTATACGTTATATATTTGTATTTTCTAGAATTTCATATAAATAGAATCGTACACTATGAACTCTGTGTCTGACTTATTTCACTTAGCATAATGTTGTTGAGGATCATCTGTATTGTTGGAAGGATCAGTAGTTTACTCCTTTTTATTGCTGAGTGATATTACAATTTGTTCATCCTTTTTCTTCTCCACAAACTATTTCCCAGTTTTGGCTCCCCCACCCCCGCCCCCCCAGTTTTGGCTATTTTGAGATAAACTGTTATGAATATTTCTACAAGACTGTGTGAACATATTGTTTTATTTCTCTTGGGTACATATCTAGAAATGGAGTGGCTGGGTCATATTAAAAAGTGTATTTTTAATTTTATAAGACTTTCAAACTGTTTTCTAAAGTGATTGAAGCATTTTACACTCCCACCAGCGGTATATGAAAGCTCCAGTCATATCCACGTATTTATCAACATTTGGTATTGTCAGTCTTTTTAATTTTATTCTGGCGAGTATCCAGTGGTATCTTATTATTTTAAAATTTCATTTCTCTAATCACTATGTTGAGCACCTTCACGTGCTCATTTTATTTATTTATTTATTTATTTTTCTTTCTTTTTTTCATAAAGATGACTGGTAAGGGGATCCTAACCCTTGACTTGGTGTTGTCAGCACCACGCTCTCCCAAGTGAGCTAACCGGCCATGCCTATATAGGGATCCGAACCCATGGCCTTGGTGTTATCAGCACCACACTCTCCTGAGTGAGCCACAGGCCGGCCCCAACATGTGCTCATTTTTAAAATTCATGTACTGCTCCTTCTTTAGTGCAATGTCTGTTCAAATATTTCATTCACTTTTGTCAGATTATTTGCTTTATATTCTTGAGCTGTAAAGGTTCTTTAAATATTTAGAATATAGGTCCTTTATCTTATTCATAGTTGTTTTTGTTGTTGTTGTTGTTGTTGGTTTATGGGTAGTGGGATCTGAGCCCTTGATCTTGGTGTTATAACACTGCACTCTAATGAACTGAATAACTGGCCAACCCTTATTCATTTTCTTAACATGGGTGTTTTAAGGAGCAAAGTTCTAGTTTTGATGAAGTCCAATGATTATTTTCTTTTCCAGTTTGTGATTTCTGGGTCCTAAGAAATCTTTTGCCTTAAGCAAGTTTGCACAGATTTTCTCCTTACAAGTTTTACAGTTTTAGCTCATATGTTTAGGTCTATGAATTATTTCAAATTAAATTCCATATATGGTGTAAGGTGAGGGTAGGGGTTTGTTTGTTTTTTGTTTTTTTTTTTTCCTGCATACATATATCCCATTGTTCCAGCACAATTTGTTGCATAAACTTCTATTTTCCCATTAAATTACCTGCAGTAGCTAGACTTTATGATGGTACCTAATGAATACCTTCTGTATTTAGGCCCCTGTGTAGTCCCCTTCCATGAAATTGGTTGCATTGGTTGACATGTACAACCAATACAATTTTGCAGAAGTCAGGGAGTATAAATGACCATGCTAGGTTATGAAAACACTGGCTTCCACCTTGCTTTCTTGGATCACTCAACCTGGGGGGAGCCAGCTGGATAGTCAGGCCACTCTATGGAGAGATTTATGTGGTGAGGAACTGAAGCCACCTATCAACAGCCAGCATCCACCTGCCAGAGAGGTAAGTAAGCTATTTTGGGAGTAGATCTTCCAGCCCTAGTAAAGCATTCAGATGACCCCAGCCAACATCTTGACTGCAACCTCATGAGAATGCCTGAAATAGAACCACACATGTAAACTGTTTCTGAATTCCTGACTCTTAATTCTGTCCCATGGACTTATATGTTTATCCTTACATCAATACCACACTGTATTGATTACTGTAGCTTTATAGTAAGTCTTAAAGCTCTCTAATCTTGCTTCCTTTAAAAATTGTTTTTATTATTCTAGGTTCTTTGTCTTTTTACATGGTTTTACAGTGAACTCATCAATTTCTACAAAAATGTTGCTGGAGTTTTGACTGGGCTTTCATCAAATCTATAGTTTTAATTAGGGGAAACTAAGACATAAACAATATTGAGTCTTCTGACTTATGAACATGGACTATATCTACATTTACGTAGGTTTTCTCAAAATTTTCTAAGTAATATTTTGTAGTTTTGAGTATTTGGGTTTAGGTCTTGCAGATATTTTGTTGAATTTATTCCTAAGCATTTCATGTTTTGTTTTGTTTTGTTTTGTTTTTAAAAGATGACCGGTAAGGGGATCATAACCCTTGACTTGGTTTTGTCAGCACCACGCTCTCCCAAGTGAACTAACCGGCCATCCCTATATAGGGATCCAAACCTGTGGCCTTGGTGTTATCAGCACCACACTCTCCCAAGTGAGCCATGGGCCGGCCCAATGTTTTTGATAATATAGTAAATGGTACTATATTTTAAATTTCTATTTCTAGTTGGTTGCCGCTAGTACCTAGACATACAACTGGTATGTGTATATTGACCTCTTAACCTTCCTGAACACCTTTCTTGGTTCTATCTAGTAGCTTTTTCTAAGTTTCATTTGGGTTTTCTACGTAAATGATCATGTTGTCTGTGAATAAAGGTAATTTTACTTCTTCCTTTCCAGTTTAGAAGTCTTTTATTCTTTTTCTTGCCTTGTTTCACTGAGTGGGACCTCTAGTAGAATATTGAATAGAAGTAGTGAGAGCAGGCAATATGGCTCTTGTTCCTGATTTTAGGAGGAAATAGTCAGGCTTTACCATTAAATATGATATTAATTATACGGTTTTTATAAGTATTCTTTTTTTTTTTTTTAAAGATGACTGGTAAGGGGATCTTAACCCTTGACTTGGTATTGTCAGCACCATGCTCACCCAGTGAGCAAACCGGCTATCCCTATATGGGATCCGAACCCGTGGCCTTGGTGTTATCAGCACCACACTCTCCCGAGTGAGCCACGGGCCAGCCCTAAGTATTCTTTATCAGATTGAGGCAATTCACCTCTGTTCCTAGTTTGCTGAGAAATTTTATCATAAATGGATGTTGAATTTTGTCAAATGCTTTTTTCTAAGTCTATCGAGATGATCATATGGTTTTCTTTTTTCAGTTGAACAATGTGGTAAGTTAAAAATGTTGATGTTTGAATATTAAACCAATCTTGCATCATTCCTTGGATAAGCCTCATTTGAGCATGATGTATTTTCCTTATTATTTTCTTATTATATTGCTGGAGTTGACTTGCTAATTGCTAAGGATTTTTTTCATCTATATTCATGAGGGATATTGACCTGAAATTTTCTTTTCTTATAATATCTTTGTCTTTGTTTTGAAACCAAGGTAATGCTGGCCTCATAGAATGAGTTGGAGAGTACTTACTCTTCTATTTTCTGGAAGAGTTTATGTAGAATTTGTATTATTTTTTTCTTCAGTGATTGGTAGAATTCACTAGTGAAGCCATCTGGTTTGGAGTTTTCTTTGTGGGAAGGTTTATAACCACACATTCAAATTCTTTAATAATTATAATGAATATTCAGGAAATTTCTTCTTGAGTGAGCTTCAGTCTCTCAAAAGAATTTTTCTTTCTTTTTTTTTCAGAAAGATGACCAGTAAGGGGACCTTAATCCTTGACTTGGTGTTGTCAGCACCACGCTCTCCCAAGTGAGCTAACCGGCCATCCCTATATAGGGATCCAAACCCGTGGCCTTGATGTTATCAGCACCACACTCTCCTGAGTTAGCCACGGGCCGGCCCTTCTCAAAAGAATTTTTCCATTTCATCCAAGTTATTTGACTGGTATAAACTTGGTCAGAATATTTTCTTATTATCCTTTTAATATCTGTGTCGTCTGTAGTGATGTCCTCTCTTTCATTCTTAATGTTGGTAAATGTGTCTTTTCTCTTTTACTATTCAGTTTGGAAAGAAATTTTTCAATATTATCTTCTCAAAGAATCAGCTTCTGTGTAATTGATTTCTCAACTGTCTTTTTAAATTAATTTATTTTGCTCATCTTTATTTTTTCTTCCATTTCTTACTTTAGGTTTAATTTGCTGTTCTTTTTCTAGTTTTTTAAGACAGAAGCTTAGATCACTGATTTGAGATCTTTTTTCTTTTTTACTATAAGCAGTTGATGCTCCTAATTTACTTTGAATCTTAACTGCTTCCCACAGATTTTGATACACTGTGTTTTAATTGTCATCCAATTCAAAATATTTTTTAATTTCCCTTGAGTTATTCTTTTACCCAGAGGTTATTAAAAAGTCTGTTACTTAATTTTCAAATATTTGGGGATTTCCACATTATCTTTCTGCTACTGAGTTTAATTACATTGTAGTCAAGAAAATATGCTCTGTATGGTTTTAATCCTTCCAAATACATTGTGACTTATTTTTTGGACCAGGATATGGTCTATCTTGGTAAATATTTAGTATTCATTTGAAAAAATGTGTATTCTACTGTTGTTGGGTGGAGTGTTTTATATATTTAGTTAGATCAGTTTCATTGATAGGATTGCTCAAGTCTTTTATATTTTGACTGCTTATTTATTTTTACTATAATTACTGGGAAGGGAGTGTTGACATCTCCGCCTGTACTGGTGGTTTGTCTATTTCTCCTTTTTATTCTATCAGGTTTTGCTTCGTATATTTTGAAGTTCTGTTATTAATTGATTATAGTCTTTTTTGTTTGTTTGTTTGTTTTTTGTGGCTGGCCAATACAGGGATCTGGACCTTTGACCCTGGTATCATCAACACCACACTCTAACCAAGTAAGCTAACTGGCCAGCCTGATGATACTTTTAAGACTTCTATATTTTCTTAATAAATGGACCCCTTTGTCACTATGAAATTTTCTTTATTTCTTATAGTATTTGTGTTTTAAATCCACTTTGTCTGACATTAACTTAGCTCCTCCAGCTTCCTTCAGTTAGCATTTGCACGACACATCTTTTCTCATCCTTTTAACTTAACTGAGTCTTCATATTTGAAGAAGATTTTTTTGTAGAGAACATATAGTTGGATCTTGCTTTTTAAAATTTAGTATGACAATTTCTTCCTTTTAATTGGAATGTTTAGAGTATTTACATTTAAGATAATTATTGATATGGCTAAGTTTAAGTCTAACATCTCACTATTTGTGTTCTATTTCCCTTATCTGTTTATTATTCTTTCCCCTTTCCTGCCTTCTTTGTGATGAATTATTTGTATGATTACATTTTGTTTCCACAACTAGCTTAACAGCTATACCTTTTAATTTTATTTTTAAGCAGTTGATCTAAGATTTGCCATATACATCTTTAACTAATTGTAATTTACCTTTACAGGATAGTATACCACTTTATGTACAGTGTAATATCCTTACTACAATATAGTCCAATTTCTTCCTTCCCATTCTTTGTGTTATTGCTATCATATAATTTACATACACATATACTATAAACCCACAATACATTGTTATTAGTTTTTGCCTTAAACAGTCAACTTTCCTTTAAATTGATTTAAAAACATGTTAACCATTTCTGGGGCTCTTTATTTCTTTGTGCACGTCCAGATTTCCCTTGGCATTATGTCTCTTCTGCCTGAAATGTTTCTTTTAAAGTTTTTTTAATGTAGTTCTCAAAATGAATTCTCTCAACTTTTTTTGTCTGAAAAAGTCTTTATCTTCATTTTTGAAACATATTTTTCTTGGGTGTAGAATTCTTGTGTTTTTTGTTTTACTTATTTTGGTACTTTATAGATGTTATAATATTGCCTTCTGGCATGCACAGTTTTTAGTGAGAAATCTGCTGTTATTCTTGTCTTTGTTATCTTATCTCTTCTGTGTGTAAAGTGCCTTTTTCATCTGTGGCTGCTTTTCAGATTTTTCTCTTTATCACTAATTTTCAACATTTGATTATTATTTGTCTTGGTGTGGCTTCTTGTTTGTTTGTTTTTTATGTTTATTCTGCTTAGGGTTTGTTGAGCTTCTTGGATCATTAGGATTATAGTTTTAGTCAAATTTGAGAAATTATCAGCCATTATTTTTTTCTGCCTCCTCTTTTTTTTTTTTTTTTTTTTTTTCTGGGAATCCTATACGTGTTGTACATGTCAAATTATAGGTAAGAAAAAGATAATTTGATATTGTTCCACAAGTCACTGAGGAACAATATCGTTTTTTCAGTCTTTCTTTTTCTCTTTGCTTCATTTTTTATAGTTCCTATTCTTATTTTTTTCTTTTGTACTGTCAAATCTGCTGTTAATCCCATCCCATGTGTTTTTTCAACTCAGCTGTTGTATTTTTCCTATGCAGAAGTTTCATTTGAATACTGTTTATATTTTTCTATTTCTCTCTTTTTCATGTTCTTCCTGGCCTAATTGAGCATAAGAAACATGCTTATAATAGCTATTTTAACACTTGTGTCCACTAAATTCATCATTTCTTTCATTTTGGGGTCTATTTTTATGGACTGATTTTATCTTCCAGATATGAGTCGTGTGTTTCTGCTTCTTGGTATACCTAGTAAATTCTTTTTTTTTTTTTTTTTCCTTTTGGTCTTTTTTTACTGACCGGTAATGGGATCACAACCCTCGGTGTCACGCCCGCACCGCGCTCAGCCAGTGAGCGGGAACCGGTCTCCACATGGGATCCGAACCCTCGGCGGGAGCGCCACAGCACTCCCAAGCAGTGCACTCTCCAGTGCGCCACCTGGCCGACCCATACCTAGTAAATTCTGATTGGATGCTGGACATTGTGAATTTTATGTTGTTGAGTGTCTGCATTTTGTTGAACTTTTCTAGCTTGCTGTATTTTGTTTTACTCCTTTAAAATTTGTTAGGCTTTTAATGGCATGTTGGTAAGGTATTTGCAGGTTTGTTTAATTCCTGGAGGCTCAGCCTCAGGGGGTTTCACCCCACGTATATACAGATTGGTATTTAGCCAAGGACTTGAGGGGACTCCTTTGCAGATTTCTGGAGCTCAATTTCTGTGCAGGGCCCTTTTACTCTGGTGTTTTTTCTACAATTTCTAGCTTCCTCAGCATCTCCAAACTCTAATCTCTGAGTCCTTAATTTTGTGAGACTGCTGAGCTCTGTTTGGGTTTCTCCTCCTGCACTGTGGCCTGAAAATTCTGTCCAGGCAGTAAGTTGGGGCAATCATAGATCTCACCTCATTTGTTTCCTTTCTTTTAAAGATCATTATTGTTTTGTGGTTGCCCCATAGGGGCAGATCAATTGCCCACACAAGATTGGTTTGGATGCTGAGACTGATGATGTTACACACGCACCAAGAGAGTATAAAAACATTTGTTGTTCACATAACCTGACTTTCTGGGGAGAGCACAGCACACCAAATTCATGTAGAATGACTTGAACAAAGGGAGGGGCGAATGGTGTCTTAGTTTGTTTTATGCTGCTGTAACAGAATACTATAGACTAGGTAAGATATAATGAACAGAAATTTGTCTCACAGTTATGGAGGCTGGGAAGTTCAAGACCATGGCTCTGGCATCTACTGAGGGCTTTCATGCTGTGACATCTCATGGTGGAAGGCGGAAGGGCAAGAGAGAGCAAGAGTGAGCAAGAGGGGGCTGAACTAGCTTTTGTAACAAATCCACTCTCACAATGACTAGTCCACTTTCTCAGTAATGACATTAATCCATTCTCCCACTTCTCAACACTGTTACACTGGGGATTAAGTTTCCAACACATAAACTTTGGGGGACACGTTCAAACCATAGCAAGTGGCCTTGGTTTTAAAAGTGCTTGGGGCCAGGGTGAGGGTTCTTGCATGTGGGCCAAGTTTTAAACTTCTCCTGCTGTCACCAAGGGAGGAAGCATGTGGCCTTCTTATAGGCTTGCCAAGATAGGTCAAAAAAGGAGACAGGGAAGGGATGGGGCTTGAAAATTGTCAGCAGTCAAACATCAAAAAATAGAGTCAAATTCTTTTTGCAACTGTCTTGCACTGACTGTTACCCAGTGTCTAAAAATAGCTACTTCATATATTTTCCCTGTTTTTCTAGTTATTTTTGTCATGAGGGAAGTTGGCATAGCAATTAATCCTTCATGGAGGAAGCAGAAGTCTCTGTGCTTCATTTAAAAACTGGGTTTGCAATGATGTTCTCATCTAGGCCAGGTAAACTGGGGAATACCTTATTTTGGATGGTTGACTTGGGGAGCCTGCAGTAAGTGCCAGGCAGACCAGCAGCCCAGATCAAGTAGGCCCTGTCAGGGGGAAGGCAAAGACTTGAGGACTCTTCTATTTCCTGACACTCCTTTGTAGAAAAGGCTTCGCACAGGTCTGGTCATGTGTTTAGCATTTGCAAAGTATTTGTCCACTGTCTCCTTTAGGCTCTATAAAAATAAACGGGAGGAAGGATGGGCAGACAGTGGTGGAACTCCTTAGTACTTGAGTAAATTAAGGATCACAACCTGACTGACTCTTAGCTGACAGGCCTGTAGAAATGGGGAAAGGGAGAGGGGACTGACATGGGAGAAGGGATGGAGAAGATTGGCAAAACTCGTGATTTGCCAAAGTGTGAATGTCACCACATAATTTTCTTTGAGGAAAGTGTTATTATAATCCTATTTTTTAGATAAAGATACTGATAGAGTTTGGGTATGTTGTCCCCCTAAAGCTCATGTGGAAATCTGATCCCCAGTTTGGCAGTGTTGGGAGCTGTTTGGGTCATAAGGGGTGGATCCCTCATAAATAGATTAATACTCTCCTGGGGGAGGGGCAGGGGAAGTAGGTAGTGACTGAGTTCTCACTCTATTAGTTCCCACAAGAGCTGGTTGTTTAAAAGGACCCTGGCACCTCCTCTCTTTTTCTCCCTCTTTCTCTCTCTTGCTTCCTCTCACCTTGTGGTCTTGCACCCGTTGGCTGCCTGCCACTTTCCACCATGAGTAGAAGCAGCCTGAGGCCCGAACCAGATGCAGCTGTCCCAGAATCATAAGCCAAATAAACCTCTGTTCTTTATAAATTGCCCAGTCTCAGGTATTCTGTTATAGCAACACAAAAATGGACTAATATTGATACAGAGCTTGCTCACAAGCTATATAGCTATTGAGTGGCTGGACCCAGACCATGGTGGTGCTCAGCCAACAGGGCCTTGGGCATAACTGTAGACTGAAGCCTTGTAAAAACCACAGACGTGGACATTGAGTCTCCATGGACCAGGGAACCCAAGGCATCCTACTCAGCATGTGACTTTCTCTCTGATTGCCAATTTCCAGGGCATTCTGGGCTAAGCGCCTATCAAGTCTTTCAGCAGCTCAGCTTGGGCAATAATTTGTCTCCCCCTCAACATCCTTGCCTGCCTGATATCTCAGACTCTAGCTGGCCTCCTCCCCCTGCACAGTCAAAGTGCCCCAGTGTGGAGACTGGAGGGTAGAAAGGTCAGCTGTCCCATGTTGGCAGAGCTACTCCCTAGCAGAAGCACCGTGAAGGGAGCAGAGAGCAGTGTTAAAGAGACCAAGGGTCAGAGAAGACCCTAGCAGGCTCTCTTGATAGCCATGATACCTGGAGTCATGCCTTGTCCCTATGTCGGGCAGCCTCAGGCAGGTCACTTCTGTTCTGGACTAGGAGTTCTTGTCTGAGAAGTGAATCACTTAGGGGATAGTTCCTGTGGCTCCTCTAGGCTGATGCCCCATGGTTGGTGCCTTACAGCTGTCGGTGACTCTAGGTCTACTCTTGCGCTTGTTACTCGGTGTACGTCAACCCTGAGTCCAGGCCTTTCCCAGCCCTTGCCAAGGGCTCCTGGAACAGCTAATGCTTTGGTTTTCCAGAGAGGGCTTTGCTGTGACTCTTCTATGGAGAGGAAGTACATCCGAGGCTCCTCCAAGAGAACCAGGTCCCACCACTTATCTGCTGAGTGTCTTTAGGCAAGTTATTTAACCTCACTGTGTCTCAGTTTCCTTATTGGTGAAGAAGGGGATAATAGTATATTGTGGTAATGTTACCAGAAACACATGAGTCTGTGTAGAGCACATAAAATAAATATTTGCTGCTCTTATCTCCTGGAATGGGAGAGGGTAGGGTTGGTGATGTGGGCTGGAGGAAGCGTGCTGTCCCACCAAAAAATAAATCCACCTTTGGATTGCTGTTGTGCAGTGTTTCCTCCTTTCCCAGAACAGGGAAAACTAAATTGCTCTGAAATTAATACACAGATGGAGGGTATGAGAACCGAGTTTCCTTTGAGGAGAAATTAGTCTCTGGCAAATATTTCACTAGGAGAGATGTAGATGCAGCAGGACTGAACCTGCCCAACACTCCTTCCTCCCCTGGCTCCTCTGCAGCAGCCCCACCTCTTTCTCCTGCCCCCACCCCCACCCCCGCCCGCCTCTTCTCACACCTCCTTCAGGCTGATGTCCTGGGTTGATGCTGCCCCAACACAGACTGCCCTGATAGCTACTGTACATGTTCCTGTGTGTTCTCTGAGTTATTAGGTGTGTTCTTGGAGGTGTGGGTTCATCCCCTGCTCAGAACGCGACAATCCTGGGAGGAAGAACAGCCTTCTTTCTTCCCTCCCACAGGTCACTCACAGGTATGGGAGGGAGTGCCTACAGAGGCTGGAGGAAGAGGCTCAGATCCTGTTTCTCTTTGGATGTTTTCTCTGCCGTTTGACTGAAACAATTTCCAGTGACTAATGAAGTGAGTCGTTAAAGCTTATTTTTCAATCAAAACTCAATTCCTGCAAGTAGGAAAGGGAGGAAGGAGAAGAAGTAAAACATTGATCAAGCTCATTTAAGTACCACACTTCCTTTCTGCAGAAAATCAAATTGTCTGACAGAGGGAAACAGCTTCTTTCCTCGAGATCCATCAGGTTGGGATTGTCCTTTACACTAACTAATCGTGTTAGGGCCCAGCTTCCTGGTATACCGGAAGTCGGCCTGGTACCGCAGAAAGACCAGACTCGCTTGGGATTAAAATCTGGTTCTGCCACTTATCAACTCTGTGAGTATACACAAGTGACTTTACATCTATGAGCCAGTTTATCCATGAAAAGGAAGTTAATAACTCCTGCAATACAGAATTAGTGTAGATTAGAGATTTGAGAACAATGCATGTAACGTCTTCGTATGTAGTAGGCACACAGTAAATAGCTATTGTTGTCATGTTTCTCTGGTTCGTGGGCTGAGTGTGAGCACAGGCCTCTATGTGAGTGTGTGAACAGGACATGTATGTGTTTGAGGGGAGGGTAAATGCCCGGTGTGGGAGGTGAGCACGGGCAGTGTGGCTGTGTGTAATGAAGCTTTCAGAGCCTGTGGGGCCCTGGTCTCTCTGTGGGTTAAGAAGTCTGCATTCTCCTGCCTTCTTGTAGAATCTCCAGACAAGCCCAGGAGGAAATCTCAGAGGGAATTCCTCAAGGGTTGTCTGAGAATGTGGGGGCGCCGCACCCCTTCCCTCACAGCAGCAGCAGCAGCAGCAGCAGCTCTCGGCCCATCACTACGCCTCCATTAATCCCTGGTGACTTGTTAAAAGACTTCAAAGAAGAAAGTTCAGACCAGAAACCTCACTTGCCATTCATATTTTTAAATCTTAAAGACACGACCGGAAGAACATGTGTGTGAATGCTAATTAGCCTCTAGAGAGAGAGAGAGGAGAGAATAGAAGAGAGACATGGACAGACAGAGAGCTACAGAGGATTGGAAAAATGCTTCAGGGACAGTGGGAGAAAATGGAATTACTCTAATTATGTAAAATAACCTCAAGGATACATGTGCCTCATGAAGGTCAAAAAGACTAAGGATCAACAACAAAGGAATCTGATCCTGGAGAAAAGTAGGAGGAGAGATGGAGCTGGCATGGGGATTTCCCTTTTCAAAGAGACCAGTGAAGTGGGCTGGGCTGGGCTGTCCCCCCACCCTGCCCTCCCCCTGCCAACAAGGACAACAGAGAACACACAAGATGGAATGCATTAGGCACTGGCAGTGGGGGGTGGAACGTGAGGGTAGCTGGGCAGGCTCTCAGCCGAGTGTTTCTCACCTGCACCTGCTAAACCCCAGCCAATTATATTTGAACTCCTGCTTTATTAGGAATCACAAAAAATGAATAGTTAGCACCAGGTACATTTATAAATACTATCTTAATTCTAACACTATCCATAAGGAAGTAGATTCTTAGGAAATATTATCTCCACTTTATAGATAAGGAAATTGAACATCAAAAAGTCACATGTGGGTCTGTCTCCTGACGGTGGATAAGCCTGCTTCTATCCTTTGGATCTTGAAAGTTTGGTTTGTCACTACCACATTGTTTCAATCTTCATTTTTTCACCTGATTACCAAGTAAATGCATGCTTACTAAAAGGCACTTGAAAAATAGTAAAAGTTACAAAGAAGAATATAAAAGTCATTTGTAATCTGTAGTGAACTCTATTTTCTTCTATATATTTTCTTTATTGCATTGATAATTATAGCTAGCGAGATGTTCTGTTAAGAGTGCTTTCTGCGGTAGGAAACAAACAACTTGACTGCCAATGCAAAAATAAGACGTGTTTTTTTTTTTTTTTTAAAGATGACCGGTAAGGGGATCTTAACCCTTGACTTGGTGTTGTCAGCACCACGCTCACCCAGTGAGCTAACCGGCCATCCCTATATGGGATCCGAACCCATGGCCTTGGCGTTATCAGAACCACACTCACCTGAGTGAGCCACGGGCCGGCCCAAAGAAGTGTTTTTAAAATATAGATTTAAGCCTGGCTGGTTAGCTTAGTTGGTTAGAGTGCAGTGTTACAACACCAAGGTCAGGGGTTCCAATCCCTGTACTGACCAGCCACACACACACATACACACAAAAAGTATATTTATATTTATATTTATATATGTAATACAGCTTGCAGAACAGGAAGCCCATAGGTAGGCATTTGCTGCTGCTGATTTAGTGGTTCAGGAATGGATCAACATCTTGAAAATGTTTTTGGTCTTTGCCTCATGGTTACAAAATAACTGCTGCAGCTCTAAAAATCACAGCCAGGTTCTAGGCAGTAAGAAGAGAAGGAACGGCACTAGCAACAGCTGTTCCTTTCTAAGACGAGAAAAAAATTTCCCAGAGGTACTTGACAGACTTCTGTTTATAACCTACTGGCCATATTGGGTCACAAAGCCACTCCTACCCTTGAAGGGGACTGGGAAAAACATTTCGCTCTTCCTGAGTCTCTCACTGAAGTGGGTTAGGGAGAAGGGGGTTGGGAATGGGAGTTGGGTTAGCTTATCAATGATGTGTGCCACAGATGTGTTGCTCTGATTGGCCAGGCCTGGTTCACGTGCTCTCCTCTGGACATGGGGTGGACTCTACTTTCCCACAATCACATCGACTGAAAATGGTGGAGGAAAATTGGGTGCTGTAAGCATAAAAGAAAAATGGATGCTAAGGAGGCAAGAGTGAACGATGTTCCCTACATTTTGTATTACACTTTACTGTGTGATAAATCATCCCCAAGCTTATTGGCTTAACACAGACATTTATGATTGCTCACAATTCTGTGGATCAGTTGGGCAATTCTTCTGAGCCTACTTGGATGACTTCTCAGGTCCCTTTGAACTCCTGAAAGTAAAATAATGGCTACTATTTATTGGGTACTTATGGTTTATTAGATGGTGACGTTAGTCCAGTTAAATACTTCCTCACACTTTCCTCCTCCCCTCCTCCTGGCATCTGCAAGCATATTTTGAAGGATTTGTATTCTATTGAGGTATATTATATTCAGATGTAAGTATTAATTTTTAAAAAGTCTTATTTATTTTAATTGACACATTGTAATTATACATACTTATGGGGTACAATCTGATATTTTGATACAATGTATGTTGTATAATGATTGAGTCAGGGTAGTTAATGTATCCATAACCTCATGCATTTATCTTTTCTTTGTGGTGAAAATATTCAAAAGCCTCTCCTCTTAACTCTTATGTAATATACAAAACTTAACTGTTAACAATAGCCACACTACTGTGCAATAGAACACCAGAACTTATTCCTTTTATCTAATTGAATTTTGCAGCTGTTGGCCAACCTCTCCATATTTTCCCTTCCCCCATCCCTTCCCCAGACTCTGGTAACCACTGTTCTACTCTCTGCATCTATAATATCAACTTTTTTTTTTTTTTTTTTTAGATTCTGCATGAGTGAGATTATGTGGTATTTGTCTTTCTGTGCCTTTCTTACTTCACTTAACATAATGTCTTCCAACTCCATCCATGTTGCATCAAATGACAGGATTTAATTTTTTTTATAGCTGAATAATATTCCACTGTGAATATATACTACATTGTTTCTAATCCATTCATCAGTTGTTGAACACTTAGGTTGATTCCATATCTTGGCTGTTTTAAATTTTGCTGCAATAAACAGGAGGATGCAGATATCTCTTCGACATGCTGACTTCATTTCCTTTGGGTATACACCCAATAGTGGGATTACTGGATCATATGGTAATTCTATGTTTAATTTTTTGAAGAACCTCCATACTGTTGTCCATAATGGCTGTATTAGTTTACACTCCCAGCAACAGTGTGCAAGTGTTCCCTTTTCTCCACATCCTTGCCAACACTTGTTTTCTTTTGCCCTTTTTTTTTTTTTTCCTCTTTGTCTTTTTTCGTGACTGGTAACGGGATCGCAACCCTCAGTGTTGCGCCCGTACTACGACCGGCAATGGGATCGCAACCCTCGGTGTCGCGTCGCACCGCGCTCAACCAGTGAGCGGATGGTCTCTATATGGGATCCGAATCCTGGGGGGGAGCGCTGCCGCGCTCCCAAGCGCCGCCCTCTACCGAGTGCGCCACCGGGCTGGCCCTCTTTTGCCTTTTTGATAACAACCATTCTAACTAGAGTGAGGTGGCATCTCCTTGTTGTTTTGATTTTCATTTCCATGATGATTAATGATGTTGAGCATTTTTGTTCATATGCTGGTTGGCTATTTATATGTCTTCTTTTGAGAAGTGTTTAGGTTATTTGGTTTTTTGCTGTTGAATTGGTTAAGTTCCTTACACATTCTTGATATTAACCCCTTGTCAGATGTGTAGTTTGCAAATATTTTCTCTGTTGTTGTTCTCTGTTCTGTGTTGTCTCTTCAATCTGTTAACAGTTTCCTTTGATGCATGAAAGCTTTTTAGTTTGATGTAAACCCATTTGTCTATTTTTACCTATATTGCTTGTGCTTTTGAAGTCTTATTTTAAAAATCCTTTCCCAGTCCCATGTCATGGCTCGTTTCTGCTGCGTTTTCTTCTAGTAGTTTTATAGTCTAAGTATTTTTTTTTTTTTTTTTTTAAAAATTACCGGTCATCTTTAAAAAAAAAAAAAAAATCGTCAGCAGTTTCCCATTATTCTCATGCTAGAGGGCAAAAACCCAAATATGGCCTGTAAAGTCCCTTTTATTCTGGTCTTGCTGTTTCTCCAGCCACACCCTGCTCCATGATCTTTCTTGATTTCTGTGCTCTAGCACCCTTATTTTGTTTAGTTACTCAAACATGTTCTGCTTCTTCTTATTTATTTTTTTATTTTTTTTTTTTTAAAAGGATGACCGGTAAGGGGATCTCAACCCTTGGCTTGGTGTTGTCAGCACCACGCTCAGCCAGTGAGCAAACCGGCCATCCCTATATAGGATCCGAACCCGTGGCCTTGGTGTTATCAGCACCGCACTCTACCGAGTGAGCCACGGGCCGGCCCTAGTCTAAGTATTAATTATTGAGGTTTAGCATTAGGTGTATCACATAGGTGGTTTTGTGAAATCCTCACACAACCCTGTGAGGTTTGGAACACATCTGTTTGGGGCGCATTTTTCTCATGACATAATCATCAGTTGTACATTAATAGTAAGTTAATATATGATGCATTGTGATGATATTGTCTTCTAGATGGTTAGCCTTTATTGTCAGTGGGGTTTACCTTGTATTAAAATAAAGAATTTGAGCTGTTGGAAATCGTTATTGATTCTGTTTGAGGGGAAAATCCCCACTGTTCTTCTTTGAAGCTTCTGGATTTAAGATAATTAAAGAGGATCCTAAGAT
The DNA here is from genome assembly GCF_000696425.1 of Galeopterus variegatus. NCBI lineage: Eukaryota > Metazoa > Chordata > Mammalia > Dermoptera > Cynocephalidae > Galeopterus > Galeopterus variegatus. The sequence goes on from NW_007727526.1 coordinate 264,629, forward strand.
TGCAAGGTTTAAAACACTATTATGGTGTACAACTACCTACTTGCGGGATCAGGATTTTTGGTCTGCATAACCAAAAATAAAATTTTGAAGTAAACAGGATACATGAGATTGCAACTATCATCTGACATCTCAATTTCAAATTTTTCTGTTCATCAAAGCAACCTCTTGATTATTACATTTATTGACTTTAATATGTTAATATTATGAATCTTAACTTATAAAACATTTATGTATATAAAATGCCTTTTTAATCTGTTTAATATATTGGGGTTCTGCATGAAATTGAATTTTGAAAGGAGTTTCTCTGCTCTCCCATTATCTCACTTGATCTCACACTGAGGGTATTATTATTATTATTCCCATTTTACAAATAAGGAAAGAGAGGCTCAGAGAGGCTATCTGACTTACCCAAGGTAAGCAAGTACCCAATAAATAAGCAAGTAGGTGGCAGAGCTAGGACTTGAAACCAGTTCTTCCAATTGCAAATTTAAACTTCTTTCCATTGCACCACACTGCTCTCTCTACTCATTCCCAAGTTCCTGGGAATATGTGTACCAAGGCTGGTCCTCACCCAGAGGACATTCAAGTCCAGGATACACTGAAAATAGTCCGTTTGGGGTGGAAGGGGGGAGGAAGTAAAAGCATCAGTGGTTGTTGCAATAGCTTCCTAGGCCAAGAATTCTCCCAAGGGTCCAGCAGGCTGCCTGGGAGTGATAAGTTTTCTTCCCCAAACCTAGCAAACCCAATACTCTATCCTGGAGTCAGGAGGAGTAAATTCACAGGAATTCCACTCTGCCAGGAGCTCCAAGGGAGGGAGAGGAGCTCAGACCAGTCTCTAAAACCATTCTGCAAGTGCTGCTCATTCTCCCTTTGGCTAAGTGCATGGAGGCTGTTGGAAAGGAACTAAAAAAACATAAACCTCTTTTCCAGGGTGGGGTGTTAATGCTTCCTTTGGTTTTGGAGACTCAAGTTGAGACAGGAAGATATAACTTTGGCCCTATGAGCTCTTTCAACCTTGTACGTTACTCATCTTCCAGAATGAGAGAGTCATTAGATGCATGACCAGCTTCACTTATAGACATTTGCATCGTCCAGTCACTGTCAGGGGCCCATTAATTGATTAATCAACGGGTATGCACTACCCCTGGTGCTTCCTGTTCCAGAGTCTTAGGTCCCCCGCAGCAAGGTGGAGTGAAGGAAATATCAGCAACCACTCCCCCACTGTTCTCCCTGGTGGTCCCCCAGGCTGACACGTGGTAAACCTTTGGGCTTTACTTCACTCCCCCTTCCACTTTACATTGTGTCTGAATTGCTCTTTGCAGTTTAATACCACCTCTTCCTGATCCTGAAACACACCTAGGAAGTCACACCTCCTCTCCAAATGTCTTGTCCTGTGCAGTACTATGCTTTCCTCCTCTTGGAACTACCCTTCCCTTGAACACTGCTCCACTCTCCAACCACACGCTTTGAGGGAGAGCTGCCACGTTCTTACCAAACCACAACCCCAGCCAGATTTGGTTGGTCCAGAGGTCAGCATTCCCTGGATGTTATAATGGAATTCACTCTTGATGGACTAAGAATAGCTAATATTTACTGAGCAGTGTTCTAGGCACTTCACTGATATTAACCCACTTAATCCTTACCCCAATCTTATGAAATAGACATTGTTACTATTCTAATTTGCAGATAAAGAAACTGAGGCACAGAGAGTTTGAGTAACTTGCTCAAGTTTACTCAGCTAGAAAGCCCCAGAGCCAGGATTCAAATCCAGGCAGTCTGGTGTGCCCCCTCCTTCCTCACCCCTTCTCCTCCTCCTCTTTCCCCTCCTTCTCTTTCATAAGGTTTTAAACAGACAGAAAGACAGACAGAATAGTATAATGAATTCCCATACACCCATCACCTCCATTTAACAACTGCTAACATTTTGCCATACTTGCTTTCCCTATTTTTCAAAGTCTCTAATAGATAAGGATTTTTTAAACTAACTGCCAAAATACCATGATCACACTCAACTAAATTAACAGTAATTTCTTCATATTATCTAATAGTCAATTTATGTTCAATTTTTTTTCTGATTATATCAAAAAATACAGTTCTTTTATTTAAATCAGGATCCTAAGTTTATACATTGCATTTGGTTGATACATTTAAGTCTCTTTTAATCTATAACACTGCCCCTTTTTTCCTAAAGTAATTAATTTATGGAAGAAACTTAGTCATTTGTTCTGTAGTATTTCTCACATTCCAGGTTTGGCTGATTGTATTCTCGCAGGACGTTTGGCGTTTACTCTGCTGTAAACTACTAGTTAGGTCTAGAGTACTGACTAATGCAGCGCCCAGTGCCGTGCTTCTCCATTCTCCTAGCATTCATTTTCACATGCCAAAGGTCACTGTGTAAGGACTTTTTTTCTCACCATGACGCACACTTCCCTGTGCTCTGGGCGTCAGGAATGCAGGAGAATTAACGTTCCCAGAAGTAACCCTCAACTAATGGATGGGTTTATGGGCCGGCCTGGTGGCGCACTGCTACAGTGCGCTGCTTGGGAGTGCGGCGGGACTCCTGCCGAGGGTTCGGATCCCACATACAGACCGGCCGCTCACTGGCTGAGCGAGGTGCGGGTGCAACACCAAGGGTTGCGATCCCATTGCCGGTCCCGGTCCGGTACGGGCGTGACACTGAGGGTTGCGATCCGTTGCCGGTCACGAAAAAAGACAAAAAAAAAAAAAAAAAACTAATGGATGGGTTTTTCATCCCTCAGTTGGGGTAGCTCTGAAGTGTGTTCTCCATTGTCTAAGCTCCCAGGGAGGTTGAGCTCCAGTTGCCCACGGTGTACCTGTCGCACTTGCCTACTCCCTTATTGGAGTTTTCTGGGATCACCTCCCAAATAAATTACTTAAAGTGAATCCTAGTCTCAGGGTCTACTTCTAGGCTCACATAACCAAGACAAGTAGATTCTGGTTCACATTTCTTGAGTGAATTCTTCCAAGGTTGTGTTGTAAACTTCCACTTGCCTCATATCGGTTGTATCTGAGGGAACATGATGCTTAGTTGTCCCACTTTTGTTGGAGTTGAGACTGATCAGTGGGTTCAGGTAATGTCAGCCTGATCCATTTTTTAAAATAAATTTCCCAAGAAGCCTAATGGTTGCCTAGATTCATTATTTTCATCATGAGTTATAGTGATGGTAGTTTTCTGTTTCACTAATTCCTCCTGAAATTACTAGCTGTGATTGTTCTATTAAAAAGAACTTATCAGGCCGGCCCCGTGGCACACTCGGGAGAGTGCGGCGCTGGGAGCGCAGCGACGCTCCTGCCACGGGTTCGGATCCTATATAGGAATGGCCGGTGCACTCACTGGCTGAGCGTGGTGCAGGCGGCACCACACCAAGGGTTGTGATCCCCTTACCGGTCACGAAAAAGACAAAAAAAAGAACTTATCAAAAAAACAAAAAAACAGGGGGCCGGCCCATGGCTCACTCGGTAGAGTGCAGTGCTGATAACACTAAGGCCACGGGTTCGGATCCCATATAGGGATGGCCGGTTAGCTCACTGGGTGAGCGTGGTGCTGACAACACCAAGTCAAGGGTTAAGATCCCCTTACCGGTCATCTTTAAAAAAAAAAAAAAAAAAAACTCAGCTGGTCCGAAGGCAGTGAGTTATCTCAATCGATTGTTCACAGTTAGTTACAGATCGAACTCCTTGTTCTACTCTCCCCCGCTTCTTACTACTGCACTTGACTAGTATTAAGAAAAAAAAAGTAAAAAACAACTTATCCATTCTGTTAACCTGAATACAATTTTTACAAAAAGACAGGGTAAGTGCTGCACTGATTGTTTTCTTTTTATTTACCAATTTTCAGAAAAATGAGCTGGTGTCCCAGCAACCACCAAAGATGACAAATGATAGCTTTTTTTTAAAAAAAAGCATAATTATTAACTCTTAGATTTTATATTCTTGACATGTTATAATTTATTGCTGTCATTATTCTCTTGATGATCATATTTTCACAGCTTTGGATAGTGGGAACCCAGTCAAGTTGACTGCTGTGTCCTTTTGACATCACCTCAAAAGTCTTCAAGAGTTTCCTTGATTTCAGGCAGGACAAGAAGACCCAGGCTTCTCTTGCACATTTCCAGCTTCAGCCTGGAATTAACCATTTCTCCAAACAGCCCTGACTCCTTTCCATGGAAAATGGTATTTGAGAACACAACATGAACAGTAGCAGGGCTCATTGCTACCAGCTTGTCACTGCTTCTAGGACTTTTTGGTGAACAGAGCTGAGAAGTACATATTTCTTAGAAAGAAAAAATGATATTATGAGTTCATACTGTTATTTTCAACTCAAAATATATATGACAGAATTTGCACTTCTTTGGTTTTAGTATTTGTATCTCATTTGATTTGTATCTCTTGTCTCTTAATCTGAAATTTTTATTTTATTTTACTTTATTTATTTATTTATTTTTAAAAGATGACCAGTAAGGGGATCTTAACCCTTGACTTGGTGTTGTCAGCACCACGCTCTCCCAAGTGAGCTAACTGGCCATCCCTATATAGGGATCTGAAGCCGTGGCCTTGGTGTTATCAGCACCACACTCTCTCAAGTGAGCCACAGTCCGGCCCTCTGAAAATTTTAGATCTTAAAAACATGAATATAGGGGCTGGCCCGGTGGCGCACTGTTACAGTGCGCCGCTTGGGAGCACGGCGGCGCTCCCGCCGAGGGTTCGGATCCCACATACAGACCAGCTGCTCACTGGCTGAGCGAGGTGCAGGTGCAACACCGAGGGTTGCAATCCCGTTGCCGGTCCCGGTCCGGTACGGGCGCAACACTGAGGGTTGCGATCCGTTGCCGGTCACAAAAAAAGACAAAAAAAGAAAAAGAAAAAAAAAACATGAATATAATATAGTGTGGCACACTGCATTAAAGGCTCTAATTCTGCACTTCTTTCTGCACCTGTATCCTTTACCATGTGTCTTTTTAAGTCTCTCACTAAAGAAGTTGAGTCGGTTTTACCACCCCTTGAGTCTGGGCTGGCCTGTGCCAAGCTTTGGCCAATAGAATGAAGCAGAAGTGACAGTGTGCCAGTTCCAAGGTCAGGCATTAAGTTTCCTTGGCTACTTCTACTTATTCACTTAACCTTTACCAAGACCTTGAGAATACACGTGGACAAGCCTGTTGGAGGCATGTGGAGTAGAGCTGAGTCCCCCCAGTCACCCTAGCATGGCTAACCTAGATCAGCCAACAGCTAGCTGTTCCTTCCGTTATTTACTACTGAAAACACAAGTGATCATACACATGTATTTATATTCCCCTCTCTACTATTTTCATAGTAAATAAAGTACCACAAACTGGGTGCCTTAAAACAACAGAAATTGATTCTTCACAATTCTGGAAGCTGCAAGTCAAAAATCTAGGTGCTGGCAGGGCCATGCTCTCTCTGAAGCTTCTAGAGATTTCTTCCTTTCCTCTTCCTAGCCTTTTGTGGTGCTGGCAACTCTTGGTGTTGAGTTTGTAGCTGCATTACTCTAGTCTGTGCCTCCATTATCACGTGGCCTTCTCCATGTCTCTGTGTCTAAAATTTCCACTTCTTTTTTTTTTTTTTTTTTTTTTTTTTTTTTTTACTTTTTTGAGGGGTCTCGTGTCAAAATATTTTTCTAGAAAACTGACAAATGCTTGACTTTCAGGAAAGAGATGAAACATGTTATTCTTTAGGTTTCTTTTTTTTTTTTTTTTGTCTTTTTTCCGTGTCCGGAAACGGATCGCAACCCTGAGTGTTGCCCCCGTACCGGACCAGGGACCGGCAACGGGATTGCAAACCTCGGTATTGCTCCCGCGCCTCGCTCAGCCAGTGAGCGGGAGCCGGTCTGTATGTGGGATCCGAACCCTCGGGCGGCGCGCGCCGCCGCGCTTCCCAAGCGGCGCACTATCCAGTGCGCCACCGGGCCGGCCCTAAAATTTCCACTTCTTATAAGGACACAAGTCACTGGATTAGGGCCCATCTGTATTAGCCCATTTTTGTGTTGCTGTAACAGAATACCTGAGACTGGGTGTTTAGAAAGAAAACGACATTTATTGCTTATGGTTTCTGAGGCTGAGAAGTCCAAAGTCCATCTGGAGGTGGTGACAGTGACCCAGGGGTCTCACATTGCAAGATGGTAGAAGCAGAGACAGCAGAGAGAGACAGACAAACAGACAGACTCTCCTCTTCTTTAAAAGCCCTCAGAACCACACCCCTGACCACCATTTTCAATCCATTCACTACTGCACAGTCCTACAATCCAATCACCTCTTCTAGGCTCCACCTTTCAATTATCATAATAGGATTTCCCACCCTCTTAACAGTCACAGTGGGTGCTAAGTTTCTAATACATAAAACTTGGGGGACACAACTCAAGCTTCAGAGAATTTTGGGGGGACATAATTCAATTCACTACACCATCCAAATACAGCATGACTTCATATTAACTTGATTATATCTACAAAGGCCCTATTTTCAAATAAAGTCACATTCATAGGTGGTGGGGGTTAGGACTTGAACATATCTTTTGGGGGACACAATTCAAACCACTACAACCCCACCACCACCTTTTTTACACAAAATAATAGCATATTATTCACACTATTTAGTGTCTGCTTGCAGAGTCCACATGAATCTGGCATGACCTGGTTTCTGCTTCCCGAGATCAATTTGGCAGCACTGTAGAGGCTAAATTGGAGGTAGCAAGTCAAGGAGGCCTATCAGGAATAAATTTCATGGGTCCAGGTAACAGACGGCGAGTGTCAAGAGTGTTGACTTAACAAAGTTCAACACCCATGTGGACAACTTCCCCAACACTTCAAAGCTCCCTTCTCAGCTCCCCAATCACTCCCATGACCATTCCCTGGATTTGCATCATGGTGAACACTACTAGCTATCTCTGTTTAAAACAAAGCTCGTTGGCAGCCGGCCTGTGGCTCACTCGGGAGAGTGCGGTGCTGATAACACCAAGGCCCCGGGTTCGGATCCCATATAGGGATGGCTGGTTCGCTCACTGGCTGAGCGTGGTGCTGACAACACCAAGTCAAGGGTTAAGATCCCCTTACCCGTCATCTTTAAAAAATAAAAAAAACAGCAGTATGGAATACTTGCTGTATTTCAGGCACAGTGCTGGGTGCTAGCAATACAAAGAATATTTAGGCACAGTGTCTGCCCTCAAGGAGCACACAGTCAAGTGAAAAATTATAGAGATAAGTGGAATCACCTTTTATTTTATTTTTTTCCATTTTACTGATGGAGAGACTATAAAAGGAAAATTTGCCAGAGCCTAGTCCAGGTAAGTGGCATGACTAGGACTCAAATTCAGGTCTGTGTGATGACACAAGGAATAATTTTTTTTTTCCTCCACTTGGTGGCCAGAAATTCCTGCTCATTTTCTCTTCTAGTGTTGAGGTCTTCTCCATTGCTAATGCCATTGCTTTAGTCATAAGCTCATTATCTCTCCCCTGGGTCATTGAAATTTCCTCCTAATTGGCCTCCTTGCCTTGCTGCCTCCAATTCTCCTGTATACTGCTGCCAAAGTGATCTTGGAAAGCAGTAACCAGGTCTCGCTATTCCCTGCCCCGCAGGATAACACTGCTCAACAAAGCTGTTGAGGCCATTCGTGGCGTGACCTCTGCACACCTTTCTGGCCTCACCATTCAAGGCACACCTACTCTCACCCACCTCAGAACTCCAGTCCCACTATATCACCTCAGTTCCCCAAACTGACCTTGGGCAAGTTTCCTAACCACTCTGGGCTCAAGGCTCCTGACTTGTAAGACAGGAGTAACAATAAAACCTACCACATAGGGCCATTGCGAGCATTAAGTTAAAGAATATATATGTAAATTCTCTTAGAATATAGCTCTTAGAATCACATTGGGGAGGGCCGGCCTGTGGCTCACTCGGGAGAGTGTGGTGCTGATAACACCAAGGCCACGGGATCGGATCCCTATATAGGGATGGCCGGTTCGCTCACTGAGTGAGCATGGTGCTGACAACACCAAGTCAAGGGCTAAGATCCCCTTACCGGTCATCTTTAAAAAAAAAAATCACATTGGGCATGTTCACACATCCAATAAATGTAGACACCACTGTTATTGATATTGGGATGTCTTTCCTCCCTCTGCCCAGGAAACCTAGTATCTTTCAAGGCTCACCCTCTTACTATAAAATCTGTTCAGATATCCCCAAGTAGAACTGGCCATTGCCTCTGGGTGTCCCCACTGTGCACTACACAACCTCCCAGCAGAGATTACAGCATTCTACTCACTCATTAGTTAACCTGTCTCCCCTCCTGCCTATAAATCCCTTGATTACAAAGACTGTGTCTCATTGACCTTGTTTCCTAGCACCGTATGGTGCCTGGTTCCTGGTCAGTGCTCAGTAACTATTTGGCCAGTGGATGAATAAATGAATAGGTTATTGATCTTCTCTGGCTATCTGGACAGGGGATGTCATATCCATGCCCCTGACTGAACTCTTCTTACTACCTGGAAACATGTTTCCCACTCCTGAAAAAGAGGTTGCTAATCTCCTGTCACTCCTGCTCCCAGCACGCCCCCCTCCTCCGGCCTCAACATCTGGCTCTGCCTGATGAAGTGCTAGATTATTGATGACCCCCACTCAGCTTGTCCAGTTAAAGCCACCTCCCCCTCCCGCAGCTGTTTGAATTTCATCAGAGGCTTTGGCAGCCTTTCTCCCAGCCCCCAAATCCCTGCTTGGAGGGGAGATTTCAGTAAGGAACATTCAGATCAGCAGCACCTGCCTGCAGGTTCGTTTTTCTTCCTGTCTGTCTCCAGGTGTGCAGGAAGCAGACGAGAGACTTGGAGGGAGCCAGGATGACGAAGGAAACTCAAAGATGCATTACTTCCTCTCAGAACAAGTTAATTTGTGTCTGAGGAAACCTGAGTAAAGCTTTACTGGAGGGGCTGGAAGAGTGGAAAGGATTTAATGTGAAAAATGAAGGTCCTCCTGGATTTAGGTCTAGAGACACCCAATCTCAGTGTGTATTCTTCCCGCCTCTGCTTCTTCAGGGCTATTGCTGAGGCCCTCAGAGGACCACCTCTTCCGTCCACCTAACAGCTCCTGAGACCCGGGCAGCTTCCTTTATTCTAACTCTGCTCAGCTCAGAGATGGGCATAATGCTTGTTTCTGAGGAAAGACGATGGCTGGGGTTGGGGTGGGACTTCCATGTGGGCCCTGGTACTACTGTGATCTAGCTGTGACATGGGCAAGTCATTGCTCTTTTCTGGGCCTCAGCTTCCTAATGTACAAATTGGGAAGCGGAATCTCAGGCTGGTCTGCTTCACACGGCTGCTGTGAGGGTGCAGTGTGGTTGTGGAAATTCCTTGTTCACTCATCAGACCTTCCCATGTTGGAAAAACTCAAGATTAAAAATTATTTGGTGCTAGGCCAGCCCGTGGCTCACTTGGGAGAGTGTGGTGCTGATAACACCAAGGCCACGGGTTCGGATCCCTATATAGGGATGGCTGTTAGCTTACTGGGAGAGCGTGGTGCTGACAGCACCAAGTCAAGGGTTAAGATCCCCTTACCAGTCATCTTTTATTTAAAAAAGAAAAATTATTTTGTGCTTATGCAGTGCCTCTGTGACTAACTGTGCTTATCTACCAGGGCCCTCAGAAGTTAGCCCAGTTAATCATCAGTTGCCTGCTGAATCAGAGCCATGTGAATTTGGAGAAACCAAAATTTAAAGAGCCCACCTAACTGCCTATAAAAAGCCTTGTAAGATTCAGGGCGGATTCCCAAGATTTCAGAATGCAAGTTTGCCGGGGTCCCGCTAGCATAAAATAAACTTTCTGACTCTCCAAACCACCGAGGGTCTGGAGCTTCCTTGCCACGTCTGTTCCATAACACCCAGACTTGTCTTTCCTGCTCATTGTTTCCTGCTCGTCCCAGCACCTGAGAGAGATGCTGGCTCATAGTAGGAGGTCCATAAAAACATGCCGAATAAATCATTGTAAAAGTGCCCATTGGCTGTCCAAGACCATTACACGGGATTGTGTTTGTTGTGGCTCAGTCTGGTTTATGGCCCCTCCAACCACACTGGCTACTTCAGACAAGAAAGGGAACGAGGAGCCATGGCCCCATGCTTCCCTCTGCCACCTCCATCTTCTTTCCCAGTGACAGGCATGGAGTAAGTTCTGTCATGCTCACTCTTCAATCTGTCATATTTCTGAAGAACTTTATGAATTCTTAATGCTTTCACATTCATTATTATATTTAATCTTCTAGCAATAGTTGAAGAAAGCAGGTCAAGTGGGGAAGCCAAGGTCCAACATGGTGAAGTGACCTGCTCAGGGACACACCTTCCCTCCAGTTTCTCTGCCCTCCCTGTTTACACAATGTCTCTCCTGCTGCAGATGCTGCTCCTTTTATTAACTGCTACTTTGAGACTCATCTCTGGGCCTTCTAATCCTGGGTCAGAGGCCTCTGCAAGCACTCCTTCTCACTGCACCTTGACTTTACCTCTCTTATAGCTCAGATGCGGTCTGCGTCTGCCCTGCTAGACTGGGAGCTTCCAGAGGACAGGGACTGTGCCATTCATCTGTATAGCTGTACACCTAGCACTGCACCTGGTACACAGCTTTACAAAGGTCTGATAAATGAATGGACGGATGAACCATGCACAGAGTGGTTAAGTGGTTTGCCTAAGGTCGCTCAGCTAGGATTATAAACTGAAAAACAAACATTTTTAAAAAGTTGAATAAGTGCACTATAAACTCAGGTCTTCTCAGTATTTTCCAGTGTCTTCTGCCAGTATCCTGGCTTCTAGTGCTCCCTGCTGCCTTCTCATGAGTGCCCATCACAGAATGGAGGTGCTAGGGAGCCAGACCCTGGACTTGCTATTTATAGCCTGTTAAGGAAGTGCCAGAACTTGAGAGAGAGAGAGAACCTGCCCCAGGAAGTTGAGTGGTTCCCTGCTGCCCCTTTGCTGAAGTAGGCTGGTCTGGGGTCGCTACCCCTTGCATTTCAGATTTCCACACCTCACAAGGTAAGTAACGGGCAATCAGACTGGCCTGTAGCCTGTACAGTTCCTGAACTTCTGAAACCCCTTTAGCAAGGCAAGGGAAAGGATACCAATGGTCTGAGGCCTTGTACACTGCCCAGTGCTGGGATTTGCACCTCCTGTAAGGGCAGGTTTTTCTACCCTGAACACACTGTGTAGCTCCCCGACATGCCCATGGGGAGCTCCAGGGAAGCCCATTCAGTTCTGCTGTTACTGCTGCCATTGCAAGGCTAGAAGTTAGGGCACCAAATATCAAATTGACCTATCTTGGTTTTAGGTTTCCCTGAAACAGACCCTGAGAAGAGGATGTGAGTGTAAAGAGTTTTTTGGGAGGTGATCTTAGGAAACATCAGGGTGAGAAAGTGAGATTCGGAAGAGAAGGAAGCCAGTAAAGGGATGTTGTCGATCCAGTTACCACTGTGGTCAGCTGGAGCCCCTTCTGCTAGGGGACTTTAGGAGATGGCATGGGACATGCTACGGAGTCATCTGAGGGCCAGGAAGCTAGGTGCTTACACCCTACCCTGCTGTCTGTTGCTGAGGGCTGCTTCTGGGGCCTTCGATCCTCTGGCACTTCTGGTTTACCACGCAGGCTGATGTTCTAAGTAGGCAACCTTTTTTTTTTTTGTCTTTTGTCTTTTTTCGTGTCTGGCAACGGATCGCAACCCTCAGTGTTGCCCCCGTACCGGACCGGGGACCGGCAACGGGATCGCAACCCTCGGTGTTGCTCCCGCGCCTCGCTCAGCCAGTGAGCGGGAACCGGTCTGCATGTGGGATCCGAACCCTCGGGCGGGAGCGCCGCCGCACTTCCCAAGCGGCACACTATCCAGTGCGCCACCGGGCCGGCCCCCTAAGTAGGCAACCTTGATGTGCAGTGGCAAATGCCAGGGGCATGTGGGCGGGCCTGGGCAGAGCACACTGAGGGTTCTAGCCTGGCTCACTGTCATTTGAGCCTCATCCTCTTCTTCTGTTAAAGGGCGGTAGCAATGCACCTCCCCAGCTGGGCCGTGGTGAGGATAGAGGAGATGAAGAGATGTGGTACCTCTTGGTAAGGTGGAGGGGGATGATGACGACTGACAACTAGGACTAACAACAGCTCCGCATCTCCTGATACATTAAAGAGAGATTTAGAAACCAAATGCCAGAGAGAAAGCCAGCAGGTTGACTTCAAGAAGAAATGGCTTTAGATTTAGATCTTGATTAAATTTCTGAGTTGGCTAATGATAGAGGCGGGACCTCCCCAGGCTGCGCCCAATTACTAGTCAATTCACACCCAACCCACACCCAGACCTCAGGGAGGAAAAATTACTTTCCTCTCAGCTCCAACCTTTGGTTCTATTGTTACTCCCCAGCGGGCAGGAACTGCCAGGGTAGAGAAACAGAGCTGCCGGAGGTAATGAAGGGCTGATCAGCCTTCAGCGGGAGGCAAGGGCAGGGCAGAATGTGTTCTGAACAGATGAAACTCTGCCCCATTCGATGCAAATCACTGAATGGATGGCATGTGCGATTTACAGATTCTCTGTCTTGGAGATCTAGAAGTTTCAGAGTGGGCAGGGGAAAGGAAAATGAAAGAAAGGACTAAGAAAGGAACAGAGGTCTTTGTTTATTCTTCTCTTTCCCCACTACCAGCCAAGGCCGCCAGCAATAAATTCAGCAAATCTACTTGATGCTAATCTTGTTGCAAGAATTTACTGTAATTTGGTTCACTGCGGGGATAATCAGATTTGTGTAAACTTTCACAATAGTCTGCAAAGGCTTCATACATCTTGACAGATACAGTCTTTAAAATGCCTGTGCCTTGATCTTAGGATGGGAGAGGAGACACTGCAGGCTGGTAGGGAGGAGTGGTTTTGTTACCAAGACCCCAAAGGTCTGTTTACTCACTGCTCAATAGCCAATAATCGAAAGACAAGAGTTGGTGTAAGAAAAGGTAATCTTTAGGGCCGGCCCATGGCTCACTTGGGAGAGTGTGCTGCTTATAACACCAAGGCCACGGGTTCGGATCCCTATATAGGGATGGCCGGTTAGCTCACTTGGGAGAGCGTGGTGCTGACAACACCAAGTCAAGGGTTAAGATCTCCTTACCAGTCATCTTTAAAAAAAAAAAAAAGAAAAGGTAACTTTTAATCAGGAAGCCGGCAGCCTGAAGAAATGGTGGACTTTTGTTTCAAAGATTATCTCCACCTCTCCCAGGTTGCCAAAGGGTTTTATAGGGATCTGTGGTGGAAAGTTGATTCATGGTGACCAAGCGGGGACATGCAGACATACTTGAATGTTCCAGATAATCATCAAGGTGCTTCCTGGGTGGGAATTGACCAGCGTCATACTTCATCCTCCACGGGTTCCGTTCCTGTTATTCTCAAATAAGATCAGGTTAGTAAACTATTAAAGAATGACCATCTGAAAGCCAGCCTGTGGCTCACTCGGGATAGTGTGGTGCTGATAACACCAAGGCCACGGGTTTGGATCCCTATATAGGGATGGCCGGTTAGCTCACTTGGGAGAGCGTGGTGCTGACAACACTAAGTCAAGGGTTAAGATCTCCTTACCAGTCATCTTTAAAAAAAAAAAAAAGAAAAGGTAACTTTTAATCAGGAAGCCGGCAGCCTGAAGAAATGGTGGACTTTTGTTTCAAAGATTATCTCCACCTCTCCCAGGTTGCCAAAGGGTTTTATAGGGATCTGTGGTGGAAAGTTGATTCATGGTGACCAAGCGGGGACATGCAGACATACTTGAATGTTCCAGATAATCATCAAGGTGCTTCCTGGGTGGGAATTGACCAGCGTCATACTTCATCCTCCACGGGTTCCGTTCCTGTTATTCTCAAATAAGATCAGGTTAGTAAACTATTAAAGAATGACCATCTGAAAGCCAGCCTGTGGCTCACTCGGGATAGTGTGGTGCTGATAACACCAAGGCCACGGGTTTGGATCCCTCTATAGGGATGGCCGGTTAGCTCACTTGGTAGAGCGTGGTGCTGACAACACCAAGTCAAGGGTTAAGATCCCCTTACCGGTCATCTTTAAAAAAAAAAAAAAAAAGAATGACCATCTGGGTTAATAATTTTTCTCTAACTCTTTGTGTACAATGTGAGAGCAAGAGTCATTGTGTTCTGGCAATTAGCTGCAGGCTATGTGGTTTGGGTTACAGGAGAGAATAAGTTTTTAAATTCAAAGGTTTAACAAAATGGAATCACTTCTTTTTTTTTTTTTTCCTTTTTGTCTTTTTTCGTGTCTGGCAATGGATCGCAACCCTCAGTGTTGCGCCCGTACCGGACCGGGACCGGCAACGGGATCACAACCCTCGGTGCTGCGCCCGCACCTCGCTCAGCCAGTGAGCGGGAACCGGTCTGTACGTGGGATCCGAACCCTCGGGGGGAGTGCCGCTGTGCTCTCAAGCGGCGCACTGTAGCAGTGCGCCACCGGGCCGGCCCCAAATGGAATCACTTCTGTTCAGGCTGTTACAGTTTCAGGGCCCAAAGAGGTGCTCAGACCCACTGTCTTCTCAGACCCCCACTCTCAAACCATCACTTCACCCCCTCCCCATGCATGACCTTGCTCCAGAGCTGATGCGGTCCCATTGATGGATGAGACTGAGAGTGGCCAGGGTTGGCAGGTAGGGATATGTTAAGAATGACAGGGTAGCCACTCCCCACACTCCCAGGTCTAACTGTCCGATAACTCCTGATCCAGTCAGGAGTGTGTCTGGCACATAATCGTCAACAGTACAGGCAATTCTTGTGATTATGAGCCAAGATAATGCATACACAGTTGTTAAAACATAAACTTAAGCAGATTAAGATTTTAAAAATCAAAAGGTGTATTTGAGCAGACAGCAGTTCATGAATCAGGAAGCACCAAACCACAAGCAGTTTGGGCTCCACTTAGGGGATGTAAGAGGAAACTTTTATAAGGTATTTCGGAAGCAAGAAAAAGAAAATATTTGATTGGTTAAGTGGAAGTTCCCTGGTTAGGGATAGTTGGCAGTTTCTGACTGGTCATGCTTAAGTTGCATTGTAGCATTTATACTGAGTTGGTTTTCACTTTGCTTATATAGGAACTCAAGGTGCTGGAGCTGAATGGCCTCCCAATTAATTTTTTTTAAAAACAAAGTACATAGCATTGTGTTTGGCATATGGCAAATGCTGGAAAATATCACCTATTATTATCAGGGAAAAGTCCTTTTGACTTAAGGATATTCTAGTCTAATGGATATAAAAACTGCAAGAGAAGGTGTTAGGAGCTCAGGTGAGCTTGGGGGAGCAGGATGTGGAGAGAGAGAGCACTGAACTTTCAGGTGCTGGAGTTGCTGATTAAAACAACAAGCCAGAAATGAAAGAATTAAGTCTTTACTTACTTGTGGAACCACCCCTCCTCCCCTTGTTTCTCCTCGCCCATGGAAGGCACTGGTCAAGGGTCAGGTGGATCAACACAGAGGTGAGGGGAAAGGGCTTGTGGCGCTACTGCAATAGCTAATGTCTGCAATTGTAGTGCTCTTATTCCTGTTTGTGATGCCAACTGGAAAGCGAGGCGACCATGCCAGTTGTGGTGCTCTTTTACCTACTGGTAATCCTGCACTGACTGGGCCGATTGTTGAGCTAAGGCTGGGTCTGGAGCCTACAGACCCCTCAAGCCCATTCACAGACTGGGCCACAAACCCTTCACATGCAAGGCTGGGACCCCAGGCCCCACACATGCCAGGCTGGGTCACCAGACCCCTTCACACAGGTCTATGAGCTACGTAACCAGCCAAAAGAATGAGCTAGGTAACCAGCCGAAAGGTCCTTGGAGCCATACCTTGGAAAGCATGGCCACACAGGGTGGATGCCCAAGGCAAACGCCCGCCCACCTGCTTCACTAAAACTCCTCTCTACTGAGGAGTATGCAAAAAGCAAATGTACTTCACAGGGCCTGGTTTTCCAAAGCCTTGAAGTTTCAAATATTGACCTTGCAAACGACAGGAAACTTTCCCCAGGCTGTAGTCTCTGTTGTAAGATAAGGAATTGTAACACAGCAAGGTTGCTGGCTCAAAGACAGACAGGTTACTGACTGATATGTAAAGATACTGGGAAATTGCTGTAAGAAGAGAATGTTTGCTAAGATCAAGCTTTTGTTGGTCGATCAACCTAACTTCTTGAAAATTGCATTATGGAATGTCACCTTGCTTGTTTTACTGAATGTTACCAGCTTCTATTGTTAAACTTGTTAAACTATACTTAGCAAAAACCCCACCTATGTTCTCTTCCTGTAACTTCCTTGTCTGGAGAATAAATGCAGGAAGAGAACCCCAATTTGGGGTTAATTTCCCAAGTAGAAGTAATGCCTCTTTCTTGAGGGTTCTAGGAGATTAACCCCTTTTGGGGGCTCCTCACTGCTCAGAAGAGATGGGCTTTGAGTAATCTTTGGCAGCTCCATCACCCAGGGGAAAAGGGGTGACAAATCTGTGGGAGGCAAAGCAACAATCTACTCTCTCCCTCTCTCTCTCTCTCTCTGAAGAACACAAGAATAGCAACAAAAACTAAAAAGACACATCATACACTAACTCCACACACACACACACACACACACACACACACACACACAATTTGCTTACAAAGGATGCTGAACCACACCCAACCGGACCTGAGGTGAGGGCCCTGACCAATCTATTCTATTTTCCCAACAGGGCTAAAAGTGGAAAAGTGCTGGGTACTGAGTCAGAGTGGAGAAAAGTGTCTTCAACTTTATTTGCCTCCCCCTGCATTATTAAGGAGAACTGGGCAGAGGCACCTGAAGAGGGCCTGTGTCCAAGGTCTCAGATAAAGAGACCTGGGAATGAAGACACCACTTGGGCTAGGAATGCAGGTATGTGTAAGAATATGACCAGCTGGGGGGCCTGAGAACTTGACTGCAACTCCCTTCAGAGAACAGAGCTGCGTTACATTGGGTAAAACCTTTGTAACTGTGTTACCGACAGGCCAGGCTCAGCTTGCCCTCTGGCATTAAACAAATGACCTGAAAGTCCAAAAGTTGATGCAAGGATTGGAAGGTTTATTCAGATTACCAGTACTCAACTAAATGTCTAATCAAGCAAACAAACAAAGAGAAAAGAGGAGCAGTGGGGTCCAGTTTAGCCTAGTCCCAATTGGCGGGGCCAACCTATTCCATTAACAGTAATTGATAAAAGCAGTTCTCCCCACTGTTTTCAGCATAAAGAAGAAAAGTATCTACTAGATTTAAATCAGAAAAACAAAGCATAGTCAGGAGCCCTCCAGTGTGCACCTATGTAGAACAGAAGAGGGCTCGGAAAATCAGAAACAAAGCATAGCTGGGAGCCCTCCAGGGCGCACCTGTACAGAAGTGGATACAATCCAACCAAACAGCAGAAGAAGGCTCAGATAATCAGAGAAAGGCAAAGAGAATAAAGCATTGTCTTGTCAGAATTTAGGCCAGAGACTCCAGGAGAGACTTACCAGGAGCAGAGACATGGGAGCAAAATAGTCCCAGTGGCCACTTGCCTCTTGCAGCTAGAGTCTTCTCTGGTGTTCAAAGCTTTCCAATTTTTGCCAGTGATTAAATTAGGCTCTTGAATTCCAAAGTCATAGAAATGAACAATGTACCCAACAGTAAAGCAAGCAACGCTTTATTAAAAGAGGAGATAGACTTATGCATAAGGGGGTAGCAACAGTAAAGCTAGCCCCCCCCGAGGGGAGCTGTTCAGGGTCTTTTATAGGAAAAGGAGTTAAGGGGTGGCAGGCCAGCATCACTGGACGTGGTCCATTCTGTTCTTCCTGGTTGCGTCATGGGTGCATGCTCAGTAGTTCCAAAATGGCAGTGCTGTTCATTATTGTCACCCCAGGAGGTTCATTGTAGCAGTTTGTGCACAGGGAATTCCTAAAGGGGTCTTAAGTTTAAGCTGTAATGTTTACAATTATAGTAAACAAGCCTTGGGGAGGGGTTTTGCAACTCAGTTAAATATCTGTTTCCTCTCTTATCTCAGTCTATTTGGTCAGGGCATCCCATGGGGTAATCTCTTGCCCTAAGAGGTCTCATGACTGAGGAGTGGAAAAGTAACAAAGTGTCCTCTGCAGGGAAAATGGAGTCAGTTTGGTTCACAGGCCTAGACTTACTCAGTTTCAATTGCTGTGAAGCAGGCTCACTGTGCCCTGGGTAGCAACTTGTCCAAGTCTGGTGAGACACAACACGTTCATACCGCAGCAAGTTACATGAAGAGGATTTATTACTTACAGATAGGAAACAAGAGGCAACAGAAGCCTAGAATTTATTGTGAGCCAGCAACTGATGGCTCAGAAAGCTAGCTTCCCGGGGTGGATAGAGTCTCCTCTGCACATGCGCACTTGCACTGCAGATGAGGGACCCTGAAAGGTAGCTCATCTTGAGTTATACCTTGGAGTCATATGACACACTGGGCTAAAGCATTGAAGGACATTCTGTTCTGGGGAGGATTGGACAGAGTCCAGGCTGTTCTGGCCACCTCCCCACTTATCTCAGGTTATTGCATTCCAGCACATTCTACAGTTATTCTTGAGAACTACGAATGAGAAAGGAGGGCGGGGGTGTAGAACTGGGTTGGTCCAAGGCCATCCCGGGAACTGCCCTCCAGTTGCCCATGGTCAAGATTGAAAAGTCACACTGGGTTTTTCACCTGGAGCCAGACTCCTCAGAAGGTACTAATAGACCTGCAACATAACCAGCACCATTTTAGACAAGCCCAAGTACAAAATGGCACCGTCCACTTCCTCCCCTCCCCTCCCCCATTCTCTTTTACAAGAAACTTCATGGTTTCGGAGAAAATGAAACTTTCAGTGTTTCTGCATGCACAGAACTCTCCATTCCCATGACCTAGCTCAATCCTCACCCTGGAGTTACATTACCCAGCTCTTGGCACCAACATACCAATATAAGCTCCCACCGCCCTATGTTAGTGGCTGTCCCCCATTTTCAGGGCAGCCCTGGGCTGTCCTCCATTTTGAGTACAGCCCGGCAGACTTCTTTCTTTAATAAAGCTTGAATGGTACCCAGCATCTTGGCTACTTTCTTTCAGATACATGATAAAGGAATGCCAGATGCCAGCAATATTTTCTACAAGGTGAGACCAAACTGGAAATTATAAAGTTAGGAACAGAAGCACTGAGAATTAATGAGTTAGCCTGTGCTCTGAACTTAGGAGTTAATCAGCTTCATAGATGAGGACAGTTTAAGTTTGCCAACACTTTTTTGATGACTCTCCTTGGTCCGTCTCTTTTGGGATCCCAGTTGTTATAGAGAGGAAAGTGAAACTGAAACAAGGCAACTGTGTTTTCATTCTAACTGACGAAAACTGTCCCTCAGGCTGGTAGTTATCTGCAAAGCCACTGGCTATGGAAGTAACAGTCCACTTGAGTGTGACTAGGACTCTAGGACTTCACGCTGTTTAGCGGGAGCAGAAGACAGCCCTGGGGAATGGAAGAAGTTTATCTGCTACAAAAGAGTTGGCAAATGAGTTTTCAAATCATTTTCTCCCCTTTGTCCTTTAACCAGGAGATTAAAGAGATGGTTACTGACAGTTCTTGTAATTTGCATTTCAAAGTAATGTATGCAAAAATAATACATTTCAGCACATGCTCATTAGCATATTAAAACAAATTGGCTTTGGATTCTTGCCATTAATATCATTCTTATTCTAAGTCCAAGTCCCCTCATGTATTTAGGAAAAAAGGAGGAGCGCACACACACACACACACGTGTGTGTGTGTGTGTGTGTGAGAGAGAGAGAGTGAGAGAGAGAGAGAGAGAGGAAAAGAGAGAGAGAGTTTGTGTGTTGGGTACAGGGAGATTCATATGGAGGAATCTGGTCTAAATGAAAACTGTTTGGGCCGGCCTGTGGCTCACTCAGGAGAGTGCAGTGCTGATAACACCAAGGCCATGGGTTCGGATCCTATATAGGGATGGCCGGTTTAGCTCATTGGCTGAGCGTGGTGCTGACAACACCAAGTCAAGAGTTAAGATCCCCTTACCGGTAATCTTAAAAAAAAGAAAATTTACATAACATGGGAGCCTTCAGAAATGAAGACTCAGGGAAAACTGTGAATTTTTATGGACAATCATGCAGAAATGTGATTGAAGGACAAAAGGGTATGTAATCTAATGGTAAGAAACTGGGGGAAGCTTAGCAAGGCCTGTTTGTTTGGATTCTTCTTGGCCTCTCTGTGTGACATTCCTTCCCTCTGTAGGGCAGGATACCTGTCACATGAGGGTCTTCAGAGAAGGGAGGGAGAAGATCAGAGAGTGACCGTCCTAGGTTTTATGACCTTCAGGGGAGAACAGTGGGAGAAGGTCAGAGATATCTTCCTGCCGTTGCTGTTTTCTCAAATGCCAAGGTGCCATATTTTGGGGTAGTGTTTCCTGTACCCCATTATGTGTTAGATGTAAGACTGAGTAAGGGGTGGTGGGGCATTGACAGCCCATAGAGGACATACTTTCTGTTCAAACCAGAACTTGCTTCCAACCAGAAGGAAGGCACTGGAGTTCTAAGAGACATGAATGACCAAGGAATCCTATCATCTTTCTTACTCTTGTTACTTCCTTGTGTTAGCTGACCATTTATGCTGAAAATAACATAGAAGGAAAGGAAAAGACAGGACAACCCATAGTTCCTTTTCCTTTCAATCCTTCTTGTCATCAGTAAGTGTTGGTAGGGTGTGCACATATCAAGAGGTTAAGGGCTGGCCAGTTGGCTCAGCTGGTTAGAGCACACCCTTGTAACACCAAGGTCAAAGGTTTGGATCCCCATACTGGCCAGCTGCCAAAAAAAAAAAAAAAAAGAAAGTGAAGTAAGAATAGCTAAGTTAGTTTGTGCACCATTTCCACTGTTCCAGTAAGAACAAAATACATATGGATATTCAAGCTATGCAATATAAATTGTGTAACTTTGGTGATTCTGCATATGAAGTAAATGCTCTTACATTTGCATATAAAACTGGTATCGCACAATATAAAGGTGAAAGGTAAAAATTATGCTAATAATTTAAAATTAAAATTTTTTTCTATTTAGAATGACATTAAAGGGCAATTAAATACATTAAATACATTATATAGTGTGCTGTCCATTACGGTAACTATGCCCACCTTGCCTCTGGAATTTGAGTGCCACCACTTGGCCCCTGCCACCCCAGGATCCAATTATTCGCATTGCATTTTGATGGATTTTGGATGCAACCCATGCCATTGTGCACATGAGCACAAAATAGCTGCCAGCCTTGTCTTCCACTCCTGCTTCCCTCTATGAGAAGCCTCCTGACTTAAATAGAAACCCCTTTTTCTTCTGCAAGGACGCAGTTCTCCACCCTGATCCACATTAGCATAATGACCCTCCTTGATGGTATCACCCAGCTCTGGGCGCCAACATAGCAATATAAGCTCTACCACCCCCACGCCTGGTGCTGTCCCCCATTTTCAGGGCAGCCCCGGGCTGTCCTCCATTTTGAGTACAGCCTGGCAGATTTCTTTCTTTAATAAAGCTTGAATGGTACCCGGCGTCTTGGCTCACTTTCTTTCATATTTAAGTTTTCTAATGTAGTGGCTGCAGCTCCTACTGTAAGGTCTGGCATACAGAGAAGAGCTATCACAGAGCTCTTCAAGGACCTGGTGTTCCTCATGAGTCTATTCCTCTAGGTCTTGGTGAAAGGTGTGTCTTCTGGACCTTCCCAGTGTGGATGCGTAAGTTTTAAGTGACAAAAACCACTCTTGCATTCCAATCCCCCTAACACTTTGAATCCCTTCTTTTACATTAAGTCAAGGGAGATCAGGCATCTCCAGCTCATTCACAGTGGGTCCTCTTTTGATCCATGTTTCAGCCAATGAACCAAATGATTAGCACTTTTTAAAACTCTTATACAAAAGATATGAATGATGTTAATTTTTGTTAAAGGAAAAGAAAATTTGTCTATTTTAGAGGGTATTTTAAGGTTCTTTCAAGTTGAAAAATAAGAAATGTAGGAAAAACTGAGCGGATGCAGTTTGAGAAAAAAGGTTGTAAGAGATTATGAAGGGTTTATGAAAATTTTGTCAAAACTAACTAAGATTAGATAGATTTGTTTGTAAGATTTTATTAAATATTAGCTTTAGTATTAATAGTACACTGGTAGAACAGTAAAATTTAGTTTTTTCTTTTAAACAAGATTTTCATGTAGTATTGATAAAAGATGGTAAAAGATTTATGCTTGCCTTTTGAGTAAACTGAAAAAAAAAAAGAAGAAACAGATTCTATGTCTTTTTTAGGTCTTTTGAATACTTCTAAAAACAGTCAAAATTTTAAGGTTTTTTTTTCCCCTCAATATGCAACTTTAAATCTGTATAAATGTGTAATTAATATATGTTCCAAAGTTGTATGAAATCTCCAACATTCTGATGTTTTGTTATATGTTATCAGTCATAGTTATGGCTTTTATTGCTGTAGGCCCTGGAAATAACCAAATATTTTTGTCAATTGTGCCTTTAACCATGCCACAGTAAATTACTTTATTTTGATACTTTTTTAAAAAAGTCCTTACAAATCCTGAAGTTCATAAAAAGCATACAAGGATTCTAACAGGCACTCTAAAATGCAGGTCTCTCCTGGTGACTTTAGAAAAACTGGACTCATAAAATTGCTCACTTAACATCAAGCAAAACAAAAATTAATTATGTGGGACTGAACTGATAAAGGACTAAAATAATTTTTTTTTTTACTTTTTTGTTTGAAATATTGCTAATTCTTATGTGTTTTCTAGATTTTTGTTTTTCTCTTTTGGATATTTGGTAAAGTATACTTATGGGAGCAAAACTGAAACATTTACTTTTCTCTCTGTTACCAAAACCCCAAAGGTCTGTTTGCTCGCTGCTCAATAGCCAGTAATTGAGAGACAAGTGTCAGTATAAAGAGAGGTAGCCTTTAATCAGGAAGCCGGAAGCCTGGGGAATTGGTGGACTCTTGTCTCAAAGACCACCTCCACTTTTCCCGGACTTGCCAAAGGGTTTTATAGGGACAGGTGGTCGGGGAGCTAATTCACGGTGATCTAAGCAGGAGCATGCAGGAAAATTGCAGATAAACAGCTAAGAACTTCTCGAGTGGGAGCTGATTCGTGGTGATCATCCTCCATGAAGTCAAGTCATGGATTCGGTTCCTGTTAACCTCAAAAAGATCTAGCTAGTAAGCTAATAAAGAACAGCCATGTGGGTTAATAATTTCTTCTACAATTACTCTGTGTACCATTTGAGCACAAACCATTATGTTCTAGTAATCATGTGTATAAAAATCATTGTATTCTAATGTCCAGCTGCAAGCTATGTGGTTCAGGTTACAAGAGTAAGAAAAAAACTTTTTAATTTAGAAGTTTTACAAAATTGAGTCACTTCTGTTCAGCCTGTTACATCTCTACTTGATCCCTCTATGATTTTGAGGCTATTTATGAGTATTCTTATTTTATGGCAATATAGTAACTTGCATAAGTTCAATCAGAATCTGCTTCCTTTTATAACAGGACAAAATTGAAGATACTGGTTACTTTACCAAGGCTTTGATCAGAATGTCATATTTTGAGATGTGACCAGACTGTTTTAAGGAATTGAGGTTGACCTTTTATGAAACCAATAAAAAGCTCTATTGGAAAGACCAACCTGAAACCTTGTCTACATGATTACAGGGTGCCTGGCCTTGCAGGAAGTAAATATTGTCACTTTCTGACAGGTCCAGGAAGATTGATATTCTGGGAACCTCCAGAAAAGAGAAATCCACCCAATTTGTACAGGTAGTCTGAGAGTGAGTCAAACGGTTGGCATGGCCTCCTAAACCCTGAGAGGCTTTTAAAGATCTAATCTGAAAAAAAAAAAAAAAAGATCTAATCTGAGATTTCTTATAAAAGTCTCAGCAAAGCCAACTTAAAAAGAGCCTACATAGGGGCTGGCCTGTGGCTCACTCGGTAGAGTGCGGTGCTGATAACACCAAGGCCATGGGTTTGGATCCCATATAGGGATGGCCGGTTTGCTCACTGGCTGAGCGTGGTGCTGACAACACCAAGTCGAGGGTTAAGATCCCCTTACCGGTCATCTTTTAAAAGAAATAAATAAATAAAAAATAAAAAGAGCCTACATAATATATCATTGTTCTTGCTGCACTTTATGCAAATAATCAGGCTGGAGACGAAACTTATTTTGCAAATGAATTAGTCTTGTCATAAATATCAGAAAAATTATGTTTTAGAAGAAAAAAACCACAGTACACCTGTTATTCGACTCTAGCCCTATCCATTGTTTTTGAGTTTTTATTATCTGGACTGAATCCTGGATTTTTATCTTTTTTTTTTTTAAAAGATGACCGGTAAGGGGATCTTAACCCTTGATTTGGTGTTGTCAGCACCACGCTCAGCCAGTGAGCGAACCGGCCATCCCTATATGGGATCCGAACCCGGGGCCTTGGTGTTATCAGCACCACACTCTCCCGAGTGAGCCACCGGGCCGGCCCTGAATCCTGGATTTTTAATTTCCTCCTGTTGAGCTATTTTACCTGCTTGTAATCTTGTTTACTGGGCCGATTGTCAAGCTAGGGCTGGGTCTGGAGCTCACAGACCCCTCAAGCCCATTGTCTAGACTGGGTCACAAACCCTTCACATGCCAGGCTGGGTCACCAGACCCCTCACATGCAGGTCTATGAGCTAGGTAATGGGCAAACAGGTGTTTGGAGACATAGGTTCAAGAGCAAGGCTGCATGAGCAGACGCCCAAAGCAGAAGCCAGCCAAGGTGGCGGCACTGCACACGTGCACTAACTCCACCCACACACACACAATTTGCTTACAAGGAATGTGCTGCACCACCCCCAATTGTCCCTAAGGCAAGGGAGCCTGATTAAATTATTCTATTTTCCCAACATCTCCTATATCCAACTGTGACTCTCCAGACTAATGGTTTCAGGTTTTTTTCTTTCCCACCTATAACTTGGAACCACTAGGAATTAAAGCTGTTTTTTAGACCAAGAAGGGCAATCCTTGAGGGTGACACAATTTGGAAACCCAATAGTTATCTAGTAGATGGCACGGGATATACTTTGCTGACAATATTCGCCCCTTGGATTGTGGAGTATACATAAAGCAAATGTATTTCACAGGGCATGGTTTTCTAAAGCCTTGCAGTTTCCAGTTTGGCTTAGCTTCTTAAAAGTATGTATAAAATGTTGACCTTGCAGGGGACAGGAAACTTTCCCCAGGCTAGTCTCTGTTGTAAGATAAAGAATTGTAGCACAGCAAGGTTGCTGGTTCAAAGGACAGACAGGTTACTGATTGATATGTAAAGATACTGGGAAATTGCTGTAAGAAGAGAATGTTTGCTAAGATCAAGCTTTTGTTGGTGGATCAACTTTACTTCTTGAAAATTGCATTATGGGATGTCACCATGCTTTTCTTACTGAATGTTACCAGCTTCTATTTTTAAACTTGTTAAACTATACTTAGCAAAAAACCCCACCTATGTTCTCTTCCTGTAACTTCCTTGTCTGGAGAATAAATGCAGGAAGAGAACCCCAATTCAGGGTTAATTTCCCAAATGGAAGGAATGCCTCTTTCTTGAGGGTACTAGGAGATTAACCCCTTTTTGTGGCTTCTCACTGCTCAGAAGAGATGGGCTTTGAGTGATCTTTGGCAGCTCCATCACCCAGGGGAAAAGCGGTGACAAATCTGTGGGAGGCAAAGCAACATGGATGGAAGTGGCTAGCCTGGAATTCATGGTTAGAAATCTGTCAGTAACTCTAGTAATAATTGCTAATGAGACTGCTCAGGCTATATCTGCCCAATAAACTGAAATAAATTTCCTGACACAGGTAGTTTTGGACAAGAGAATTGCTTTAGAATATATTTTAGCAGATCAGAGAGGGCTTTGCATGGCAGCCAATACTGCTTATTGTACATATATTAATGAATCATTAGAAATTACATTTTGACGGGCCGGCCCGTGGCTCACTCGGGAGAGTGCAGTGCTGATAACACCAAGGCCCCAGGTTCGGATCCCATATAGGGATGGCTGGTTCGCTCACTGGCTGAACGTGGTGCTGACAACACCAAGTCAAGGGTTAAGATCCCCTTACCGGTCATCTTTAAAAAAAAAAAAGAAATTACATTTTTTTTTTTTTGTCTTTTTCCGTGTCCGGCAACGGATCGCAACCCTCAGTGTTGCCCCCGTACCGGACCGGGGACCGGCAACGGGATTGCAACCCTCGGTGCTGCTCCCACGCCTCGCTCAGCCAGTGAGCGGGAACCGGTCCGCATGTGGGATCCGAACCCTCGGGCGGGAGCGCCGCCGTGCTTCCCAAGCAGCGCACTATCCAGTGCGCCACCGGGCCGGCCCAAAGAAATTACATTTTGACAAAATCAGAAAGCAGGCTACCTGACTCCATCAGGTATCACCTACAGAGCCTGGATCAAAGGAAAAAGGACACTGGTTTTTGTCTCTATTTTCTTAGATTCCACAGGAATTCATTCTGTGCTTACAGGAATATTAAAATTAGAACTTGCTGTATTGTTGGTTTTTCTTCTCATATATGCTCTAGTAAAATGTGTCTTTAAATGTTGTGACAAGGTAGTTGAGAGTTAGTGTGGGAAAGACACATACTGTCTTTCCTCTGCTCTCACAGTACAATCATAAACACAGAAGACTGACTCCTGATTCTGTGACCAAATGTGTGGGGTTTTTCTCTCCTCCAGCAAGCAAGCAACCAATTCTGCAATGGGCACCAGCTGGGTGTCCTCTAATTCAATTCAATGCCAACACTATCTACCTGGAGATAGCATCAGATCCTATAGGTGGAGGGCTCAAGTCCCCAAGACTGCCCTCCACTTCAGATGTCATTTGCAAGTCCAGGACTTTGGTACTTCTCGCCAACCAGCTATAAATCAGAGTTCCCACAACTTCCTTGAGTTTGATTAGTTTGCTTGGGTGGCTCACAGAACTCAGTGAAACACATACTTACAACTACCAGTTTATTAAAAGGGATATTACAAAGGATAGAGATGAAAAGATGCATAGGACAAAGTATAGGGGAAGGGACACAGAGATTCCATGCCCTCCCCAGGTGCGCCACTCTCCAGGAGCTTCCCCGTGTTCAGCTATCAGAAAGCTCTCTGAACCCAGGGCTCGTGGGTTTTATGGAGGCTTCATTAAGTATGCATGATTAATTAAATCATTCGTGATCAACTTAACTGTTATACTTCCCTCTGTGTATCCAAGATGGAAAACAGAGAAAGAAAGAATTCATTCAAGGTCACCTGAATGAGGCCTGCAGGGACTGCTGCCCATCAGGGGAGCAGCAGCCCTGATTTAAAATCAGCCTTTCTTTTTATTGACAAGACAAGGAAGTTCCCCAAGAAAAATCAGTTGATTGAATCATCAAAGAAGGACATAAAAACAGGCAGTGTTACAAAAGGGAATTATAGCTGAGGATAGCTTTAAAAAACTAAAACTAGTAATAGCAGTAAAATTAACAATGTGACATTCCAGAATACAATTTGTAAAAAGCTAAGTCGATCCACCAACAAACAGCTTGCCCTTTTTTTTAAAAAAAAAAGATGACCGGTAAGGAGATCTTAACCCCTGACTTGGTGTTGTCAGCACCACGCTCTCCCAAGTGAGCTAACCGGCCATCCCTATATGGGATGCAAACCTGTGGCCTTGGTGTTATCAGCACCACACTCTCCCGAGTGAGCCACGGGCCAGCCCTTTCACATACTTCTTACAGTGATTTATTTAGCATATTTAAACAGCATTCTAACAGTTCCTTAACATATTTTAAGAACAATCAGTAAGTTAAATAGTCAATAGTCATTCAAGCCAGAATCAAGCCAGCAACCTAAAACAGTCAAAGTACACAATCCCATCCCTAAACCGTGATTAAAATTGATCAGATGGCTTTTGCCAAACTTATCTGTGGACTATTGTCCCCTACTCCAAAGCCTTTTGGCTCATTCATGCATTACCTAAAAATCCTATTCTCAGATCAAAGGAGAATCAAGATTTCTAACCCACTACACTTAACCTTCAGTCCCTCTCCCTTCCTCCGAGGTTGGGAGGTGGGACTGAAAGTCCTGCCTTGGCATTTACTGTGACCAGCCCCCATCCTGAAGCTGCCCAGGGACTGCCAGCCATAATTAGCATATAAAAGAATCTTATCACTTTGGAGATTCTAAGGATTTTAGGAGTTGTATATTTTCACAATATCACAGTAGTTGAACCAAGGCTATGATCTTACAGAACTCAGGAATTCAGCCCATGACAAGGGAATATTTTGAATTAAATGTGTCTACAAGAGTTTTATACCTTAAATCCTGATACCCCTCATGGTCCATTCTCAGCAAGAAGCATCCAGAGTGCTCTTCATCCATCTTCCCTCCAGGATTGAGGTATTATCAAGAGAAGGCGGGACTGAAATGGGACAGATCCCAACATCCCTCCTAGCTATCCCTATAACCCCAGTCAGAGAAGGCCTTGGCTGGGGTGCAGGAAGTAGCTGAAAAATAATCCGCTTGACTAAACATAATGGGCTGAAGTCCTGGGAGTAACGTAAAGCTCAGTTATAATAAGATGAGAATAAGCATTGAGTTGTTCTCCAGTCTACTATCAACTGCAAGCCTGCTTTGAAGCATGTACCCTCTAGGCTTGGAGAGTCAGGGAGAACATTAGTCAAGATGCCAGAAATAATTGTGCCGACTTCATCCCGAACCCATTAGATTCCCACACAGCTCCCGAGATCCCTACTCATGGTTTTGTTCTATAAATGCTTGTGATTATAAGCTATCCAGGAGTTTGGTTGTTTACAGCACAAGCTGGCCCGTACTCCTTGCCCAGTGCCACTCACTCAAAAAATTCCAATCATTCTTACTGCAAAGCTTGGTGTACAGACTTATTTCCTGGACCGCACAGTGGATGACAAACCCCTTGCAGTTTGGTAACATATGTCTCTTCCTTTTGCATTTTCATTCATTTGACGCTACCTTGAAAAATGTCCTTATTTCTTACTGCCTTTTCCTGTTTATGGCTAAACCTAATCTGTTCTTATAAAATAAAAGAATAAGATAAAGAGCCCCTCCCTCCAGTACTTCACATTCCAGATGTTATCCATGTCCCAGAGAAGAATAAAATTAGCGAAAGATCAATGGTGTAATTTGGACGACATTAACAGCCTGGACCTGATAGAGGGGCTGAATGTATTGTTAAGGGACGCCCCAACCCCTACTGACCTTAACATATGCATTCTGCTTCTGTACAAATCGCTCGCTAAAATAAATGGGGGGATAAACAGAGTAGCATGGCAACACCATTTTAGGCGGCTCTGCCATTTTAGCCTGGAAAGTCCCTATGGGGAATCCAGGGTGGGGAGGGGCTACAGGGCTACCCACAAAATTAGCTTATGTACCACCGGCTTGCTTGCATTGGCTAGATTGTGTCAGGTGTGAAAAATTCCCACCTAGCTAAAAATAAAAGCTGCGAGAGGTTTCAACTCGGGGCTGTGCTTCTCGATTGGCCTGCGTAGCCCTGGCTGCCAGAAATAAACTCTTTTCCTTTTCCTATCACCCGGTTCTCGTGGGCAAATTTCTTTTACCAGTTGGATGTTGGCCATAACAGTATGATGAGGGGAGAAGCACAGAGAAGTGACCAGACAAGGGTGGGAGAATTGTCCTGGGAGGAAAGGAGCCTACAAAATAATCCTAAGGGGGCCGGCCTGTGGCTCACTCGGGAGAGTGCGGTGCTGATAACACCAAGGCCACGGGTTCGGATCCCTATATAGGGATGGCCGGTTCACTCACTGGGTGAGCGTGGTGCTGACAACACCAAGTCAAGGGTTAAGATCCCCTTACCAGTCATCTTTTTTAAAAAAAAAAAAAAGACAAAATAATCCTAGGTATTTTTTTCTAATCGGAAACCCCCTCCTCCAAAGGCTTGAACAGCTATATATTCATGACAAAAATTAAAAAGATACCACTAAAATACTTTACATTGTCTTAGTACCAAAATATATTTTCTTTATAGTTTCTTAATTTCCTTAACAGTAAATTAAAAACTAGCATGACCATAAAACAAGGAAAAGATAAGATTAGATAGGGAAAAAAAAAAAAAAGATTAGACCGATAGTTCTGTGAAGTTCCTTGAGTTAGCCATGGAGGCTTAGCCTGGAGCCGACTCCTCTAATCCTTCTGACAATTTTCTTTTTAACTGAAGCATAACTGATCATATATATTTGGGGGGTACGGTATTGACTGTCATTATTTGCATACAGTATTTCTTGCCAATTAAAATAGCTAGAGTGGTTTGTTTCCTGCATAGATCCTGACTGGTAAATGAGTTTGAAAGCACAGGCCAACTGGAGCAGTGGCAGAGACCCAACATGATGAAAACATCATGCCAGCAAGAGACTAGAGCTCCTCATTGCTGTGAGTTTCTCTCATATCAACTAAACCCTTCCCTAATCAATTGAGCCCATTTACTCTTTTACCATCCACTGTAGAAAACCAGAAGAGCAAGACATTGGGAAATTAATATCTGCAAGAGAAAACTGCATCCAACGCTGGCCTGATTGTGCCTGGGATATGATGGTGGGACTCCTATTCACAAATTGGATGGTGGTTTAAAGACCCTCCTGATGAGCCTTCCAGAAGTTTGTCAGAAGCCACAGTGAGGTTGGATAACACCACTGAGCCACAGCTTCCATCCATGCAAGATCTGCTTTCTGGGGCAAGAGTACCTAGGAGACCAAAAGCCTCCCACCTTGTCCCTTGAAGCTAATTTCCCTTTGGCTGACACTTGTTCAGCAAAATGTATTAACACACATGATGGGTGATTAGACTTCAATAAATAATGCTGGTTGTTCTAATGTACCTGGTATGAAATATTCAGAGCTATTAATGCATTTCAATTTAAGTAGTCACCAGGGCTTTTGTCCAAATCAGTGGTAAGCTTAGGTTCCATTATCTTTTTTTGCACATATCATATGTGAAGTGCAGGCTAAAAGTTCCAGGAAGAGGCACCAGGCAACTGACCCTATGCAGAAGGTGGGGAGCTATGCAGTGCAGGAATGTGTGATGAGGACAGTGGCCAGAGCCCTTGCT
This sequence comes from Galeopterus variegatus, assembly GCF_000696425.1. Classification (NCBI taxonomy): domain Eukaryota; kingdom Metazoa; phylum Chordata; class Mammalia; order Dermoptera; family Cynocephalidae; genus Galeopterus; species Galeopterus variegatus. The sequence goes on from NW_007727526.1 coordinate 295,778, forward strand.
CAGGGTATAGGATTCCTGGGTTCTGTCCCAAATCTGGCACTGGCTACACTGAATGACTCAGGACTCATGTGGTCATGGGAAGCCAGATCGGGGCATTATAGGATGGCTTTTCCAGTCCTTGATTGTAAGCATTTAAAATGCTTCCAGACTGTTGAGGCCATGTAAGAAAACATGGGAGAGTGACTATATAGACTGGGAGTAGTAATCAAATTTTCAAGCACTAGGGCCTCCACAGGAAATTTTGGATGCCTGGAGATTTGAGAAGGCTGAGTTCAGATACCCTGTCAATAGAGAGATGGTTGGCATGCCTATAAATCCTGTCTGAGGAGCTGTGATCCTGATTGGCAGGTGGTAAGCGTGGGAAATATGAGCTGGCAGGAGCGAGTGAGTCTGGGCCCAATGGAGCAGGAGTGCTTCCTGCCTCCCTCTTCCCTCTTTTGTTAATTTTTAGGACATTAAGTTAAAGGAAAAGAATTGTTGGTGTGGGGAGCTTTCCAGACAGACACCTGAGTTGCCTAGGCTCCCCCACCACTGAGTCCCTACACCCTTCCCAGATCTCTGATGGGTCCCACCCTGCCCTGTCCCAGATGGAGTCTATTAGAAACTTAACCCAAGAGGATTTAAATGGAAGGGCAGGGTTATTTAGTTCCACTAAGGCCTCCCTGTCTCCTGCCCCTCCTCAACCAGAGACGGAAAGAGGCTTCAGAGATGGAATTAGCTCTCTGAGCTCTACTTTCTGAATCCCAGCTGAAAGCCTAAACATTTCTCTTCCCTATTCATAGGGAATGCTGGCTTTGCCTCACTCTTGCCTCTCCTCCGGTCCTTCCCTCAGCTTAGGTCGCTCAAGTGCTTTCTCTATGGGCTTCTTTTACTACCAGTTCCCAGCAGCTCCACTCTAATCTCAGAGCTAATAGATTGATCTACTTTCCCCAATATGGTGGCTCTCTCAGCTGATGCCTGCTGTACTCAGCCACTTCTTAGCTCTCAGAGACCAGGAGGTAAGCGTGGGAGAAAGCCCCACCATTCAAGCCTGCCTTAGACAGTATGCAAATGCCTTAATATATATGTCAGTTATTCAGCTATTGTGTCTCAGCTTCAAACCCATCCTTTTATACTTGGCCTTGTGATGCTGGGGCAGGAACTTTGAAAACCACATTTCTGCTTTGCTAGTTGGCACCCTGTTAGGTTCTGCCAATAGGGGTCACGAGAGGGAAACTGGAAGGCTGGCCGGGGAAGAAAGTATACCCTTTTCCTCTTTGCTTCCTGTTCCTATCAACATCATCCAGCCTTGCTTCTTTGCAGGGCAGAGGCAGTTCATTCCAGTTGCAGCAATTGGGTTCAATTTACAATTGTTCCTCCTCTGTTCAGTTTCTAAATGTTAGATGCCCCAGAGCCAGCGCCCAGTCCTGCATGCCTGTCACGTCTTTATGTACACATTCTCTCTAAATAATTTCAGTTTATGGATTTATGTGCTGTATATTCCCGTGACTCAAATTTATATCTCTAGTGCTGACCCCTTTCTATACTCTATATTTGAAGTGTTAGATATTGGGGTCTGTAATAGGCATCTTCAGTTTAGCAGAGCTGAACATAATTTTTTATTTCTCCTCTTCCAAACAGGCTTTAACCTTTGTCTTCTTCATCTCAGTAAATGCTACCTCCATCCATCCAACTGCTCAAGCCAAAAATCCCTGGGTTATCCTGTAAACGTAGACTCCCCTCCACCTCTCTCGTGTATATACACTGTAGAACTAACTTTGTTTTCTCTTTAGAGCTAGCCTTAATGATTAACTAAGATTGTATCATAGGCAGCTGTCCATCACACTTGAAGACTGCATCCTGTCTCCCCAATACATTTACCTGCATAACTCCCAGCCCTCAGTTGATCGGGAGGCAGCTGGGACTTTACCCTCTGTCTCCCGGTTGACGTCTTCTGAAATAAAAAGTTTTTCCTTTAAGTTCTGTCTGGCAGGTGTGATTGGCAGTCCCATAGCAGCAAGCACTCAGACCCACATGGGTCAGGGATTCCCCCAGCTAGAGTTGGCCTCCCACACATTGGCTGTTGGTGAAGGGGAATCCCACAAGACCATCCTAGATTCTTCTTTTCCCCTCACAACTCCCCCTCCCCACCCCAGTCCATCAGCAAGTGTGACCTCTCACTGCCTCACCCATCAGCTCAGAGTGAGTCAGGTGAAGAGCAAGGAAAGCTCTTTAAGTAAGGCTTTTAGAATACTCAGTTACAGAATCTCAGAACGCAATGAATTTTCTCCCTAAACAAAAGGAAACTTGGGGTAACAAATCTGGTGGGGGTGAAACCAGAACTGTAACATGGAGGAGCCAGGTGCACGCACTCACAAGAGGCAGGATGGAAGAGAACTAAGAACAGAAAGTTATCCTTTTTGATGACCTCTCTGCCTTGGAAGGGCCACATGCTTCCCCAGATACTGTACCTGTTTGGGACTGTGTGCTGAGCTGGGACATAGCCCATAATTACCCATAGTAACTTCACAGGGCTCAGCCCAGGCAGGAGCCCAGGCATTTTAAGAAAATGGCTTTTCTTCCCTTTTTATTCTGTGTGTTTGCTCCCTGCATGGATTGAAAGGTGCTTATTAACCCAAATGCTTTTGATAACTAGGTTGGTCCTGGATTCATTAAATATTGATAAGCTTCCTGCTTCTGGGTGCAGACAAAAGAAGGAGCCAGAAATATGGATTCTTCTCCAATTGAGTCCCCAAGATACAGAGAGGACAAGGGGACACTTCCCTGTCATGCTCCTGGATCAAGTTAAATGAAGGAGGGAGGCAGGAGACAGGTCCCTGTGGAGTAACTGGAAGAGGCCTTTTTCCCATTCATACCCCCCATAAGCCAAGTCTCTATTTTCTCATCTGCTCATTAGGGCTCAGAACCAGCGAATGTCAGAGCTAGAAGGAACCACAGATACTGACGCCCATACCTTTATCCTAAAGAAGAGGTGAGAAGGCTATGGAGGCCCAGAGCAGGGATAGAACAAGATCACACAGCTTAGCTGTGCCAAAACCACACTCAAAACCCAGGTTTTGTTTGGTTACTCCAGGCTCAGTGATCCTTGATGTCTCTTTCAGGACTATCACAGGGACCAGAAGGTGGAAAAGAGAAGAGAAAGCCATGCAAAAAGTGAACGTGGCCCTGCAGGGCTGCTGAGTTCCTCTAGGGTGTGGGGGTCTCAAGCTCCAGGCCTCAGGCACAGGTGGGGGCCCGAGCATGGGCCAGGGGCCAGGTCTGGCAGCTCCTGAGTCTCCTCACCTGCCCTGCCCCTGTCACAGGGCCCTGGACAGGAGGGGATGAAGGGAGAGGGGAGGCTTGTGAAAGTGCCCTGAGACACAAAGCTGGTCCAGCTGTACTAAAAGCTGGCCTTGTGCTGATACCTGCCTCTGTCCTCCCCAACACCACCACTCGGGCTATTTCTCCCAGGAGACAGGGGATGCTGCTCTGAGTCCAGCTACATCAGCTACAGCTGCTTCTCCGTTTGCTTTCTGAATTATTTAGCACTGTTTTCCACAACCTACCCCCAGACCTTTTACAACAGTAAACCTTTAAATAGGCCTGGTGGGCCTTGGCTGGGAAACATTTCCTCACCATCCCTGCCAGAACGTCTTAGAGAAGGCGCATCTCTATGTACATTGATTCTCCCCTTGGTTGTGCCTCATGGTAATTGACTCTGCTTCCGTCCTAATGAGGGAACAGGCCCAGAAAGGGTGAGGCAGAGGCCCAGCACTTAGCCCCGCCCTGTACTCAGGTCCTGGCTGTGGGTTCTTCCATCTATCCCTGCTAAGCACTCACTGAGTATTTAATATCTTTTATCCAGCTAGCCAATGGCAGTCCCAGGGCTGGAAGGCTCCGCAGGGGGTCGTTTTGCCCCTTCCCCTGCTCCCAGGCTGGTTAGCAGCTCATCCGATGATCCAGTGTTCACCACGGCTGTGGCTGTGGCTGGGGCTGGGGCTGGGGCTTCCCTGCCCCATCGCTTTCACCCCTCTCTCTTGCCCAGGGAATTAAGGCTCAGAAGGATTAACATTTGGATTGTCTTCATCAGACCTGGAGAAACTCTTGTGTGGGCTACCTGGAAGCTGCTGGTTGTTCTAGATGCCCCAGGGAGAGTTGGGGAACTATTGTGGGGTGGGCAGGGGGTGCCAGGGAGGATAAGTCCTTGGGTGCCAGGACCCAGGGGATGAAGTGTTCTGCCGTGCGGTGCTCAGGACAGGCCAGCAGCTTCTTTGCATCTCATTTGCCCCCATTTGTTTGTTGGTAGATCCTGCAGCCTGGACAAGCCAACAGTTCTGCCCTCCATGTGGCCCATAAAAAAGCCAAAACTCACAGGCTATGGCCTCACCCAGGGCTCAGTCCTTTAGATAGCGGGGCTGCCCCTCGCCCACCTGCCCAGACTCTGTGCCGGGTGTGGGGGGAAGTGGACCTTTAGCCGGGAGCTAGAGGGGGACCCCTCCCTGCTTTCCAGCTTCTGCGGATCCCTTCCCATGGCGCCTCCTCTGCCTGGTCACCTGTGACCATCCTTCAAACCTCAGTGCAGAGGCACCTTCTCTGAGCCTCCCTGGCCTCTCGGAGCAGGGCAGGAGGGCCCATCCAACGTTCCCTCCCCTCCCTGCACCCTATCCTGGTCCTTTGGGACACTCCCCAGGTGTGTGAATTTACGTTTATTTCTGTCTCCCCTTTAGGCTGTCACCTCCAGGTAGGGCAGGAAGTGTCCGAGGTGCTCATGGCTGTATCTCTAGCACCTGGCACAGAGTCCTGCAAGTAGTAGGAACTCAGTCAATATTTGCTGAGTGATCAAATAATTCTCCGAGCCCTGGAGGAAGGGTGGGCAGAGTCTCCAATAGTCACGGGGTTGGTTGCTTCGTGAGCCTGGCTGGGGTGGGGGGGTCGGGGGGCGGGTGGCCACAGGTGCCAGGAATGATGGGACAGTGCCATCTAGCTGCAGCTGGAGCCACAGCAATGACAGGGCCCCAGAGCCCTTTGGTCAAAGGGCACTGGCTAATTCCTTAGCAAACTGGAGGCCTTTCCTGTCTTACAAGGGGTGACACAACCTCAGCTTAATTGGTCCCCAGCTTGGGAGAGTAGGCTGCTGTAAGGGGGGCCCAGGGTCAGGCTGGGAATGTCCTCAGAGGACCCTCAGGTGGGAACTAGACTTATCAAAAGCACCTAGAAATGTCCAGTATGAGCCTGAAGAAATGACCAGTATGACCAGGCTGCTTACAGAGGCAGAGTGTCCAGGCCATTGGGTGACTGTCTGACTGTGCACCTGATGGCTCCACCATCCAGGTTACAGTACAGAACTTTGAATGTGGGACAAGTGCATGTCCCCAGGACTTCTGAGGGTGCTGGGAGCCAGGGCCCCACTCACATCACCGTGGACCTGGTCTGTGCTGAGGGCAGGGACACGGTCTGCACCATCCTGTATTCCTCATGGCCTGGCACAGGCCTGGCACCCACATAGACTCTTGCTCTGTGACTCTGCCTGGCAGAAGCTGATCAGAATGAGAAAAGCCTTCTTGCAGTCGGAGCTGTCCAGGTGCCGAAAGGGCTGCTCTGTGAGAGGATGAGCCCCCATCACCGTTAGCGTTCAAGCCGAGGCCCCATTGGCTGGGTCAGATGTTCATCTGGGAGTGTTGTATTGGGAGAGAGGCTGGACTTGTGCCTCTGGGGTTCCTTTAGCTTGATGACTCTATGAAATGTAAATTGCTCAATGTGTATCCCTTCCTTAGCATTTTAACACTGCTCGATTTAAATCCGTGTCACAAGCTGGGATCCTCAAGAAGCAAACTATGAGATGGAGACATGCGTTCAGGACATTCGTTAGGGATTTCTCCTGGGACTATCACCTGTGGAAGAGAGGGGATGATGCTGCATGACTGGGCAGAGGGAGAAGCTGAGCTGCACTGCAGTCTGGCTGACCCTGCAGGGAGCTCAGGAGCTGGAATGACCTTCAGAGTTGTCCCAAATCAGGGCGAGGGGCTGGACAATGCTCCCTATTGATCGATCATTGGTGTAGCCTTGCCTGGGAGGGTGGTGTGACCTAGGTCAGCCCTAGAAGGGACTGGCAGCACTCCCTGTGTCTGGGAATGTGTCCTACATTTCTGGAGGGAATCTGGGCCCAGGTGCATCACGGCATCTATCACTCTTCCAGTGGTGACATTTTAGGCAGGAAGTGAGCCAGCTGAGGAAGGTTGTTTTGGGCAGTGGGCCCTGTCCTGTGTTTCTGAATCCCCGCACTTGAGCAGCTCCCTACGGGGTGGTGGCCAGAGTCCTGGAGGGGGTGGTCTTCCCCCCGCCATATTCCTCTTCTCCGCCTCCTCCAAAAGGAGGTCCCAGCTGGAGGAACCGGGGTAGGCAGTAGGGGCAGGAGGCTGCCCAGGGCCCAGAGGTCCTCACTTTAATTGCCAACAATTAGATCTGAGAAAACTCAGCTCATTCCTATTCCCATCATGCAGGGACCCTAATTAAAGTTTAAACGCATGTTTCATTTTTTCTTTTTTTTTTTTTAAAGATGACCGGTAAGGGGATCTTAACCCTTGACTTGGTGTTGTCAGCACCACGCTCAGCCAGTGAGCGAACCGGCCATCCCTATGTGGGATCCGAACCCGGGGCCTTGGTGTCATCAGCACCGCACTCTCCCGAGTGAGCCACGGGCCGGCCCTCCTTTTTTCTTTTTAAAACTTCCATGGTAGGTAATTAAATTTTTATTTCTATGAATAAGCAATGAATTAATGCTCTGTTAATGATGATGAAGATCAGAGTACCCTGATTTGCTTGGGAGTTTATTTCCACTTTCCAAAAGAACTGGCTTTTGGGCTGGCCGGTTAGCTCAGTTGGTTAGAGCACAGCCTTGTAACACCAAGGTCAAGGGTTCAGATCCCCATACCCGCCAGCCACCAAAAAAATAAATAAAAATGTTTAAAAAAAAAAGAACTGACTTCAGTGGATGAAGGGATGGGGGAAGCAAGGAAAGATGCTATAGTGGGCATCTGCTGTGTGCAACAGGATTCTTTGTTAGGACTCTCGTGAAGTCCTTATACCTGAAATCCTTACAATGGAGCGGGCATAAACAGCTCTTCCTGAATCAACAGAAAGAGCTGGGTGCAAAAGTGTGCCCCTCTAAGTGAGGCTTCCTCAGAAGGGGCCAGCCAAATACTTCCCCAGGGCACAAAAGCCTCTCTGGCTAGGCTGGGCTGGGCTCCATGGGCATGTGGGCCCTCCCACTGCCTGCCTCTGCACCCCTCGGCCTCCTTCCTCTTCCAGGCACCTGGGTTTACTTCCACCACATATGCCTCAAGGCGAGGATGTGGATGAACAGGCTTTTATACAAGTTGCAGGTGAGAGTGTAAACTGCTGCATCCACTTTGGAGGAGGGGAGTCCTGACATCCCGTGGGCAGGCAGCTCTGGGAGGTGGGTGCTGGAGGGAAGGCGGGCAGCTGAAATCTGAGCCGCCAGGCTGCAGGGCCGCTCTGGCCCACACGAGGGCGCCTCACGCTGCCACATCTGGGCTGAGGGTGGTGGAACGGAGGGAGGACCAGGAGGCCTTCCGGGGAGGGACGGTGGGAAGGTACCATACTGTGTGCCCACAGACTGGCCCTCTCTCCAGGTTTCTTGGAAAAGGTCAGTGTGAGGTCCCTCTGGCAGCTGGAAACACAGCTGGCTTTCAGGCCCTGGGAAATTCATGCATCTGCTTGTGGGGGCTGTCTGTATTGCGGGTAGTTTGTGTTGTGGTTGATTGTGTGGCGTGGTTTGTGTGTGTGTTGGGGGTGGAAGTGAAGGTGGAGTGGGGAGCCAAGTACCTGGGAAGTCTCTCTCAGTTGTGCATGATGGGTGGCTTCCCCATGGCCTGCAGATCCTTCCTGCTCGGGAGGCAGAGGGCCAGGGTGTAGAGAAGTTGTCAGCAGCTTTCCCCTTCTCCGCTCCCCCACCCTCACTTCCCCAGCTGCAGAGCTTCTACAGTCTTCCAGCAAAAAATTTTCCCGTTAGGTAAGACCAGAAGAAGCCTCCCTGGTTTCCAGTACATTGCAGATGCTCAATAATTGTTGGGGAATTGAACTGCATGGAGGCCTTAAGGTTGATGGGAGGTGTTGGGGCTCAGAACATGATACCCCAAAGTATGGTGCTTTGGCATGCTGAGTACTTTAAACTAAAGGGCACTGGAAGAACTCAGAAGGTCTTTGACCTTCTCCTGCCCGCATCCGTCCCCATACCACCCCTACATCCCCACACTGCTCCCATCTTTCTGCCCACCTCCCACCCCCTGAAGCAATTCACAGAAACCAGAATTTCTCTTCCCTAAGGTGGGTCATAGAAACTAGAACCCCTCACCCCCAAAGCCAGCCATGAAATCTAGGAAGATCACTCTCTCCCTTCTCCCTTCACCCATGAAGACCCTCATTCCAGAGGGGTCCTGCCCTATACCTAGGAGGAAGAAAGCTACACAGAAAGGCAGAGAAGAATCTGAACAGACTGGCCTTGCTGGGTTTCCCTTTCAGTTTAGTTCTGTTAGGTCACACACTTCTGTCCAGTCATGTTTCTACACGGCTATCCTTTCTTCATTGAACCTAAGCATAAAAACAGGTCTTCATTTCTGAAGGGTCCCATGTCACATGAAATTTTGATTAAATAAATTTGTAATGCTTTTCTCTTGCTAACCTGTCTCTTGTTATACAAGTGTCGGCCTTAACCCTTATGATAGGGAGAAAAGGTACAGAGGGAAGGGGCTTTCTATGATCTCTGTCCAGGGGCAGGAGGCCTGTGGGTGGGCTGAACACGTCTTGTTCACTGTCGCATCTCCCAGGGCCTAGCACGCTGCAGGCACACAGCAGGCATGTAGTGATAACCACCGTGGCATTGACCGTAGCCCACATTACTCAGCCCCTGCTACTGTGTGCCAGGAGCTGTTTGGAGTGCTCTCCAGGCACACTGCAGTTAGTACTCATGTGGCTGAGGAGCACCTAAGATCCACCCCCATCTGTTTCCTGTCCTTTGGAGGCAGAAAGCTGAAGACTGCATTTCCCAGACCGACTCCTTCGAGAGTCATGGGTGCATTTTGGGATCCAACATTCAGGCCCTCACATGAGATTTGCAAGATGCAAGAGAGAGGCAGAGGCCGCCTTCCTGCTGCTTTGGCTGGTTCCTTCTGGCAAGCAGGGCCATGCAGACATGAATTTTTTCCTGCAGCAGGATCCAGTGTCCAGTCACCACCCCTGGGAAGTCTGGGGACAGCTGGCAGCAGCAGTGGAGACACAGTCTGCTCCCTGGACCACAGCCGTATTAGTGCAGCCCAGAACGCAGCAGTGCCAGTGGCAACCTCCAGGTGCCCCACCTTCCTTTCCTGTCCAGACAGAGGTGGCGAACCCTCTAGGGACTCAGTGTACCTCCTCCCCTAGCCCCATCCAGCCAGTGCCACCATCTCACAAGCACTTAACCCCTGCTTCCAGTCACTCCCTGCCCAAAATACCTCGAGTGGTTCCAATGTCCTGCACTGAACTCTGCTGACTCATACACCTATTATTATCCTCATTTAACAGAGGAGGAAACTGAGGCACAGAGAGGTGAAGTAATCCTCCCAGAGCCACACAGCCAGTAAGTGGAAGAGCCCAGGTCTTTCTGACCCCAGCACCCACCCTCCTCACTGTCTCAGGGAATAGGTGTTACTATGTGCCAGCGTGGGGGAGGCCCAGAGAGCTTTCAGGCAGTGGGCTGTGCTGCCTCCCGTGCAGGCAGGGAGGGAGGCAGGTTCCAAGGTGTCTGCTCCTTCCTGAGCAGCACAAGCAGCTCAGCTTCCTGGGGAATGTCCCAGAGGCTGGGCTGACCCACATGGGATGAGCTGACCCACATGGGATGTGTGGGGGAGGGGAGCTGCCTGAGGGAGTAAAGCTGTCTGGGCATCATGCCACCTCCCAGGATGAGACCAGGGTTTGCCAACCTAGATCAGCAGTGTTTGGAGAGATACTTCAGTAATCAGTGCAAAACCAAAAGAGGTGAGTGGTGAGGTGAGGGTGTCACCAGACCCATGGATCAGGAGGCCAACTTAGGTGGCACCTGGTTGGTGAACTTACAGTGGTTCAGTCCTGTCAGTATCCCAGAGTTGAATGGAGATTGGGAGCCTGACGGGCATTGGCCATTCAATCACCTGAGGCTAATTACTGGGTCACAAGTGGTGAATTTGCAAGAAAAGCTCAGTTGTCTAGACTGAAGTGTTCCTGCATGCCGAACACTTTCCTTCCAGGCTGGTAGAACTATGGGCAGGGGGAGGTGGGGCAGGTGCTGTGTGATGAGAAAAATAAATCAAAGAAGTTGGTTGATGCTTCAAATGTTTAAATAACACCAGTCTTGGACTGACTATATCTGAGGGCACTGAGCAGTGCAGCCAGGTGGACCAGTCCCCATGCCCTAGTCAGTTCTGTCTCGAGTCTCCTTCCTTCCTCCCTCCCTTCTATCCTTTCCTTTCTTTCTTTCTTTTATACAGTCAACAAATATTTGAATGCTTCTACATACTACGCCTTTTTTTTTTTTTTTTAAAGATGACTGGTAAAGGCCGGCCCGTGGCTCACTTGGTAGAGTGCGGTGCTGATAACACCAAGGCCACGGGTTCGGATCCTATATAGGGATGGCCGGTTTGATCACTGGCTGAGCATGGTGCTGACAACACCAAGCCAAGGGTTGAGATCCCCTTACCCGTCATCTTTTTTTTTTTTTTTTTTTTTTTTTTTT